>NW_015426128.1:0-1267 GCF_001527695.2 Protobothrops mucrosquamatus | reverse complement strand
CAACCTGCCTCCAGAAGTGGTGAATGCTCCAACACTGGAAGTTTTTAAGAAGAGACTGGACAGCCATTTGTCCGAAATGGTATAGGGTTTCCTGCCTGAGCAGGGGTTGGACTAGATGACCTCCAAGATCCCTTCCAATTATTATTATTATTATTATTATTATTATTATTATTATTATTATTATTATTATTATTATTATTATTATTATTATTATTATTATTATTATTATTATTATTATTATTATTATTATTATTATTATTATTATTATTATGGATCATCGCATAGTCAGCCAGATGTTCAGACTGGATTTGGCATTTTTGTCTACCTATCAAGTCCTTACCAAGGACCTGGGATAGGCAGATGTGGCTGTTTGATGGTATTACAGATATCGTCACAGGATGGAAGCAGTTCCTAGTAAGGCCGCCTTTTGCAATTGACTAATGGTGAATTTGTCAATGCCAATGGTGTTCAAGTGGTGCTCCAGTTGTTTTGGGATTGCACCCAAGGCGTCTATTACTATTGGTACTACCCTTGCTTGCTTTTGCCACTGTCTTTCTATTTCTATTTGTAGGTCTTTGCATTTTGTTATCTTCTTCAGCTCTTTCTCGTCTATTCTGATGTCTCCAGGCACTGCCACGTCCATTATCCAGACTTTTTTGTCTTTCTTATCAACAGTTGTTATGTCTGGGGTGTTATGTTGCAGGTGCTTGTCTGTTTGAATTCTGAAGTCCCAGAGCAGTTTAATTTTATCATTTTCTATGACTTTCTCTATTTTATGATCCCACCAGTTCTTGCTTACAGGCAAATGATGATATTATTATTATTATTATTATTATTATTATTATTATTATTATTATTATTATTATTATTATTATTATTATTATTATTATTGTTGTTGTTGTTGTTGTTGTTGTTGTTGTTATTATTATTATTATTATTTCTCTGAGGTCTATTTAATTTTTAAAATCTGCACAGCCCTAGCAGCTAAATACTGAGACATGCTTCTGTGCCACCAAGACGGACTGTTATGCTATTATTTAGCATATATATGATATGTCCCACATTATCTATCTATCTATCTATCTATCTATCTATCTATCTATCTATCTATCTATCTATCTATCTATCTATCTATCTATCTATCTATCTATCTATCTATCTATCTATCTATCCATCCATCCATCCATCCATCCATCCATCCATCCATCCATCCATCCATCCATCCATCCATTCATGATCTGTTTATCTATGTATCTTTTTTCTAATG
>NW_015426127.1:0-1267 GCF_001527695.2 Protobothrops mucrosquamatus | reverse complement strand
TGGGCCAGGGGAGCCCTCTTTTATGGGATTCCCCTGGCTCGTAATCACACAATTCCATTGGCTGGTAAGACCCCGTTGCGAGTTAGCCAACCAGCAACGGGCATGAAACTGTATGCAGATGGAGAAGGGCAATCACCCTTAATGGGTGATCAGGATGCGCATAGGGGATTAAGGGGGGGAATACAAAAGAACACAACATACCCGGAAGTGGGAGGAAAGGCTATCGCAGCCTTACTGCCATTTGGTTCCACATACTTGTGTGAGAAGGCATTTTCTTCCTCAACATGTATAAAAACTAAGGAAAGGAATTGCCTTCAGCTGGAATCTGACTTAATTCTGTCAGTAAGCACTCTCCAGCCACGACTGCAAAGATTAATGGCAGAGAAGCAGGCACAAGTTTCCCATTAAAGGTGTGGTAAATGGGTACACTTTTTTCCTGTTTTTTTTGTTCAATAAAGTTTTTGACACCTTGCTAAGCTGGTACTCGAATATTGGCATGTCCTAAAGGTGGCACTCTCCTCTGCCTCTGCACGCACACAGGAAGGGCCATGATTTTCTCCAGGCTGGGGTCTGGGCAGCGTAGCGCTGGACAATGGGAGGGAGGGAGGGAAGGAGGAAGGGACAAAGAAGGAGGGAAGAAAGGAAGGAAAGAAGGAAGGGACAATGGGAGAGAGGGAGGGAAGGAGGGCACCCACCCCAGTCCCACCGCCCTCCACCAGAGACCCATGGATTCCCCCCACACAGGCATCCTGCAACCTGAGGGAGGGAGGGATGGACAATGGAAGGGAGGGAAGGAAGGAGGAAGGGACAAAGAAGGAGGGAAGAAAGGAAGGAAAGAAGTAAGGGACAATGGGAGAGAGGGAGAGGGGTTACGAGGGGTGTTTTACTGGAGGGGATTTCTTACAAGGAATTACTTATCTTGAAGGGACAGGATTGGCAATTCAAGTCATTGGAAGATTTGAAACGAGATAATATTCTCCACTCCTGGTTCCCATATTGTCAATTGGTAGATAGGTGGCACATAGATCAAAAGCTTGGTTTAACTTTGGAGGATCTGAATTTGATAAAGCCGCGCCCTCAAGACATGGCTTTTTCAGCAAGCGGGACTGACCTAGGGTGAATTTTAAATAGGGACAATTTTAATGATTTTAACAAGACACAGCTATAAATATTTGGTTTTTAATTGGCTTTTATAGGGGAAATGTTTTGTGTTGTTTTAACATGCTGTGAGCCGCCCTGAGTCCCGTGGGGAGAAGGGCGGCATATA
>NW_015426126.1:0-1267 GCF_001527695.2 Protobothrops mucrosquamatus | reverse complement strand
TGGTTTGGGGGAGCCCTGTTGTGGGTTGTTGTGTTGTTGTTTTTTAAAGCCCACCCGTTTCGAGTGCCTGATACACGGGTGTGCGCTCACGCGCATGTGTGTGTGTGATCTTTCTCCAGTGATGTCAACCTGCCTGGTGTGGCGGACAGAAGCTTCGATCGTGGTCCTTGTTTACAAAAGTGCCTGGGTGTGTGTGTGTACAGGAAGGTGGTGGGGGAGCGCGTCTGTCTCCCTGAGGAGGCAACGTTTGTGAGTTGTTTTCGGTCTTGGCTTGTTCAGAAGAGAGGCGATTCTTAGATTCCTCCAGTTCTTTGCTTCTTAATTTCTCTCCCTTCCTCCCTTCCTCTCTCTTTCTCTCTCTATCCACTCTTTTGCCACATTCGTGGATTATAATCTGAGTTCTAACTAGCCATAATGGTATTGTAGTGTTTCTCAGCCTTGACAATTTTAAGAACTGTGGACTTCCAATCCCAGAATTCATTCTGTTTTTCTTTTTTTTCCTTTTTGTCCTTCCTTCCTTCCTTCCTTCTCTCTCTTTCTTCTTTCTTTCTGTCCCTCTTTCTCCCATCCTCCTGTCTTCTTTCTTTCTTTCCCTCTCTCTGTTCCTCCCTCTTTCCTGCCCCCCCTTTCTCTCTTTCTCTCTCTCTTTCTCTCTCTCTTTCTTTCTTTCTTTCTTTCTTCTCTCTTTCTTCTTTCTTTCTTTCCCTCTCTTCCTCCCATCCTCCTGCCTCCTTTCTTTCTTTCTTTCTCTCTCTCTTCTCTCTCTTTCCCTCTCCCTCCCATCCTCCTGCCTCCCACCTCTCTCTCTCTTTCTTTCTTCTCTTTCTTCTTTCTTTCCCTCTCTTTCTCCCATCCTCCTGTCTTCTTTCTTTCTTTCCCTCTCTCTGTTCCTCCCTCCTTCCTGCCCCCCTCTTTCTCTCTCTCTCTCTTTCTTTCTCTTCTTTCTTTCCTTCCCTCTCTTCCTCCCAACCTCCTGCCTTCTTTCTCTCTCTCTCTCTTTCTTCTCTCTCTTTCTTTCCCTCTCCGCCCCATCCTCCTGCCTCCCCCCTCTTTCTTTCTTTCTTTCTTTCTTTCTTTCTTTCTTTCTTTCTTTCTTTCTTTCTTTCTTTCTTTCTTTCTTTCTTTCTTTCTTTCTTTCCCTCTCTTCCTCCCATCCTCCTGCCCTCTTTCTTTCTTTCTTTCTTTCTTTCTTTCTTTCTTTCTTTCTTTCTTTCCCTCTCTCTGTTCCTGCCTCCCCCTCTCTCTTGCTCCCTCTCTCTCTCCCCCC
>NW_015426125.1:0-1267 GCF_001527695.2 Protobothrops mucrosquamatus | reverse complement strand
GTGTCTCATATGAAAGAGAGATGCGTGTCTTCTGGCACGTTGTACTTCAATTTATGCTCCTCAAACAGCTTGCAGAGTGCCTCCAGGTATCTCTTATGGAGCTCATCAACTTCGTCTTGGCTGGGATTGTGCTTCTTCACCAGCTGAATGGGTTTTCCCACTGGAGGGATCCAACAGGAGAAATAATAGTTTAATAATTTAATTTAATTTAATTTAATTTAATTTAATTTAATTTAATTTAATTTAATTTAATTTAATTTAATTTAATTTAATTTAATTTAATTTATTCTATTCTATTCTATTCTGTTCTAATTCTACTATTCTATTCTGTTCTGTTCTGTTCTGTTCTGTTCTGTTCTGTTCTGTTCTGTTCTGTTCTGTTCTTTATTTGACTTGACTTATTTTATTTTATTACTTCATTTTATTATTTTATTTTATTTAAACTTATGTGCCACCCATTTCACCAAAGGCGACTATAGGCAATTTACAGACATTGTTTAAAATGCACTACATATAGTCCTTGATTTACAACAGTTCGTTTAGTGACCGTTCAAAGTTACAACGGCACTGAAAAAAGGGACTTAGGACCAATTTTCACACTTACGACCGTTCATCTAATTTTTCTCTTCTCTTCTCTTCTCTTCTCTTCTCTTCTCTTCTCTTCTCTTCTCTTCTGTTCTCTTCTCTTCTATTCTATTCTATTCTATTCTATTCTATTCTATTTTATTCTATTTCCCCATCCAGCCATACTGGCTGGGGAATTCTGGGAGTTGGAATCCACCAGTCTTAAAGTTGCCCAGCCGGAGACCCCTGCTCTAAATGACTGCGCATACAGCAGTCCACAATGAAAGCCATAGCAAAACTACGAACATAAGTCACCCAGAAATGAGCTTTTCAACTGTGTCCTAATCCACCTTCTCCTGTTTCAGAGGAGTCCCCAGGAGACGCCATTGCAAACGATTGCTTTAGCCAAGGGCCCTGGAGATCCGCCGTCCCGCTTTTGCAAAATGCCTAAATCTCAGCAGGAGACAAATGGGAGGGGGAATCTTTTACAATAAGGACGGTCCTGGCTTGGATTGGGTGGAGGCAGCCTCCGGTTTCACAAAACAGTCGAGGGAGAGACAGCAGACAGCCCTAATTTTCATGTCCCCAGGGACTCAGAAGCAAGCTGGACTTTCATCTCTGACCTAGCAATGAAATCTGTAGCTATTTTTACCCTGGCGAATATCTCCACTATTGGAAGCACCGAGGGCCCCTCCGCAGAATC
>NW_015426124.1:0-1267 GCF_001527695.2 Protobothrops mucrosquamatus | reverse complement strand
AGGATTTCCTGATGTCAGCTTCCTCAGCTGTCTGTCAATGATATATCCCATTCCATGCAGGTCCTTGTCTTGCCATGGCACTTCCTCTGCTTGATCTTCTTCCTATGTTGCTGATGCCACAGGCATTCTCTCAGCAGCTCATTTTTGGGAGCCCTCTTACTGATGTAGACTAGACTAGACTAGACTAGACTAGACTAGAATAGAATAGAATAGAATAGAACTGAAGGAAAATTAATATCCAAAATATATAACTATTTATTAGAATTCGATAGAGTAGAGGAGATAGTGAAAGAACCAATGATTGCATGGGCAGAAAACATAGGACACAATATAGAATTAGAAGATTGGGAAAGAATTTGGAATAAAAATCACAAAATAACAAAATCCGCTGCATATAAGGAAAATCAATATAAAATGCTATATCATTGGCACCTAGCCCCTGCAACATTAGCCAAAATGTATCCGAACCAAAGCCCAAATTTTTGGAAATGTAATTGTCGTCAAGGTACCTTCTTTCATGCTTGGTGGCTATGTTCTGAAGCGAAGAAATATTGGATTAAAATACAAGAGTGGCTACAAGACTTAACAAAATGTCAAATCGAATTAAATCCAGAAACATTTCTCCTGGGAATACTTAAAAAGAAATTTGATAAGAAAATAAGATATCTGATTTTACATATATTAACTGCGGCAAGAATTGCATTCACGCAATATTGGAAGGAACGCAATTTACCATCAGAGGGGTTGATTATTCA
The DNA here is from genome assembly GCF_001527695.2 of Protobothrops mucrosquamatus. NCBI lineage: Eukaryota > Metazoa > Chordata > Lepidosauria > Squamata > Viperidae > Protobothrops > Protobothrops mucrosquamatus. The sequence goes on along the minus strand of NW_015426124.1, from coordinate 512 downwards.
GAAAATTTATGAATGTGCCGAGATGAACAAACTCACCTTAGAATTAAAAGAAAAAGATGATTCGAAATTTTATGCGGTTTGGGAAAATTGGTATATTTGGATAGACAATAGAAACAAAAATTGGAAATATACATAAGGTTATTGTGCAAATTAGGTTATTGTGGGTTAGATTGAATGTACATAGTGTATATATTGTATAGACTGTAGATCCATAGTATATAAAAATGACATAGTCTGCTGAATATGTACTGTATAAAGGAAAAAGTTAATAATTTTTTTAAAAAAAATAGAATAGAATAGAATAGAATAGAATAGAATATAATAATAATAATAATAATAATAATAATAATAATAATAATAATAATAATAATAATAATAATAATAATAATAATAATAATAATAATAATAGTAAAGTTGGAAGGGACCTTGAAGGTCATCTAGTCCAACCCCCTGCTCAGGCAGGAAACCCTATACCATTTCGGACAAATGGCTGTCCAGTCTCTTCTTAAAAA
>NW_015426123.1:0-1267 GCF_001527695.2 Protobothrops mucrosquamatus | reverse complement strand
TACCCCGTTCTAAAATATTTGTTTCACAATTTTCAGCCTCTGCAAGAAGCAAGTAGAAAGAAATATCTGAATGCGTCAAGAAGGTAAATGATACCATTTTTAAGACATTACATTTTTTTTCCCATAGAAAAGTTATCATACAACATTTGGTAATAAAAATCAGATCAATTTTGCAACACAATTGTTATTCTTTTACAGTAGCTCGAGTTGAATGAAAAGAGGTGACTCTATTGTGGTCAAGAACATGAGATTGTAGTAGAGATGGAGTAAGTGATTTGATATGTTTTTGTTTCATTCTGAATACGGTCAATATTTTCGGGGAAAGGACTTCCGGTGGGACGGCGCGCCGATGGCGGCTCTTTTGGAGCCGTCTGCTTGGGAAGGCGTCAGAGCTAGCCTGAACAGCGGACATCAGCTGTTCAGCGGCTTGGAACCTTGTGCCCCGGGAGAAGGGGCCGAGGTGAGTACTCCCGGATAGGTGTAGAGCCCCAAAAGCTCTCCCTTAACTTAGGGAGAGCGAAAATTGGGTGCTCCTCCGGAGTCCGGGAACCTCCGTCTCCCAAATGCCTTTGCTCCCTTTTTTTGGGGAGCGAAGCGAGTTGTTGCCTCCACCTCCACGAATTATAGAGACTTGTGAGTAATAATAAGCGGACGGAATTGCCCGGGGATACTGGACTTTGATCAATCTAAGACTTTAACTCAATTTATTTACATCTTCCCTATTGAACTGGGGAAAAAAAAGAGAAAAAAGATGGCTGCGGTTTGCCTTTCTTCAAAGTGAGAGTGATTTTTTTTTCTTTTTTTCTTTTTTAACTTTCACTTTCCAGTGGAGCTGAATGAAGAGGGAAATTGTTACCCCTTGTAACATTGATATGGAAAGTTTTAGTGATTTCTTTTTCTTTTTCTTTTTTTAATGAAAGAACTTTGGATTTGATTTTGGATTTTCCCCCCCTTTTGTTTCCGAAGCTGTGCTTAAAGAAGTTTGAAAAATGGCTTTACTTGAGGGAACTTCCGCTTTGTTTAAGGATTTTTAACAGTTTAACTTTGAAGTTATTTTTTCTTTAATTTTATCGATGGTTTCATTTGAAGACTTACAAAAAGTTTTGAAACAAATTAGAGAGAAATCTGAAGATTTTTTGGAAAGGGAACTACAAGGATTTTGTCAGAACATATCATTTGCTTTATAAGGTATTGCAGAGGCTAGGATGGAAGGAAAAATGGAGCCTGTAAAAGCTGAAAGTGGACTGACAAAGACTCAAGAAGAAGA
>NW_015426122.1:0-1267 GCF_001527695.2 Protobothrops mucrosquamatus | reverse complement strand
ACATTATTCAGCCACCTAACTTAACTATTAATGAAATTCAGCTTAATAAGATACAGCCTTACCCAAGATGTCCCAAAGGTGCCTTTTCCAAAAAGCCAGTGGACTTTCTTGTTTTTTTCCTTTGGAAATATTTTGCTTCTTGCCCAAGAAACTTCTTCAGGTCTTGGATGAGAGGTGAATTTTTTTCAAAGAAAAAAAATCAAAATATTCCAGTAGCCTTTTGGAAAAAGCGTATTTGGGGGAATCATGACCTGGATGATTGAACATCTTGATAGACAACCTCCCTAAGATGTTACAGATTCCCTTGGCAGAATGATACAGAACTTTTATCCTTATGAGGAAGTGACACACATGTCCCTCAAAAAAGGAACACTGATGGAATATGTAAATTCAACCACCATGTTTTTATGTGACTAATTTTATAACAAAGGTTTATTTATTATCTCAGTCCTAAGATCTGAAAAATGTATTGTTGCTTTCTGCAGATTGAGTGTGGTGATCAGATACAAGACATCTGTACTTTGGAGCTTATGCCACACTGTGGTTCTGATGGGAAAACCTATGACAACCGGTGTTTGTTCTGCAATGCCGTTGTGTAAGTATAACTTTCACGTTTGGAGAATGAAAAAAAAAAGTGATGCTCAGAGCTATTTTATCTCATCCTGCTTCCTAAGGATTTTCTAACAGAAATGAACATTAGAACTTGGAGAAAGGGTCTGTTTTGTCAAGTGAAGTGGCCATCAGATGATGCTGAGTTCATCACCAATTTCAATAGATTGGGAGTCAATGCTTCTCATGCTTTTTCTCTTTTTATTCATTTAATAACGAGTAATTTTTCATCTTCTGAATTTTCACACCCCACTTTGCTTTTCTCTTACCAGAAAGAGTCGTGGAGCACTTAAACTAAAACACCGTGGACAATGTTGAGGAAATCAAGAAGGCAGATCTCTACTAAAAAAATCAACTACCATGGGTCTCTTGTTCATTTTTTTTTTTTTTATTTTATTCAATTTGTATCCCGCCCTTCTCCCGAAGGACTCAGGGCGGCTCACAACATTTTTTAAAACAAAAAACAAACCCACAATCCCCACCGAATAAAACCAAATTAAAACCAAATATTTTAGAGTTGTGGTATTAAAATTTTCTAAGAAACCCAATTTAAAATCCTCCCTAGGCCAGGCCCGCTTGTTGGAAAAGCCATGTCTTGAGGGCGCGGCGGAAAGTAAGGAGATCCGGAATCATCCGGATCTCGGGGGGTAGTTCGTTC
>NW_015426121.1:0-1268 GCF_001527695.2 Protobothrops mucrosquamatus | reverse complement strand
GGACCTGACCTAGGGTGGATTTTACATTGGGTTTTAAATATTCGGAAGACGCAACATTAAAATTCGGTTTAATTCGGTTTTAAGGGGGGGATTGTATATATGTTCTGGTTTTAAATATGTTGTGCGCCGCCCTGAGTCCCTGTCGGGAGAAGGGCGGCATATAAATTAAATTAAATAAATAAATAAATAAATAAATAATAAATCCACAGTGGATAGGCCAGCAACCACTGACGGTGCCACCTCTTAGAGCCACCTTCAATGGGGACCTCTTAGAGTCACCTTCAATTTTTCCTCAATCAGGTGCGCTCTCACTTGAACCATTGTGCCTATTTCTATCTGAACCCAGCCGCTATGGTCAATGTGATTGCATCCAGCTTGGAAGGAGAAGCATCCGAGTGGCTGAACAATTTATATAATGAGCAAGCACCCAAGTTAGAGGACCCCCATCTCTTCCTCCTAGGACTGAGAGCAAGGTTCGAGGACCCATCCATTGCCCTCAAAGTGGAGGAGCAAGTCCATAAAATAAAACAAGCCGGCAGGCCCACACTGGAATATGTATGAAGGTTTTGCAAGATAGCTGGCAGAATAGAGAGGTGGCCCAAGCAATCCCTAGTCCATCACTTCAAGGAGGGATTAGACAACCACCTCTCCCAGGCTTGTATCTATTGAGCAGTCCCTGATCAGCTGCAAGAGTGGTACCAGGCAGAAGTAAGACTAGATGTTCAGCTCACCCACTATCAGAAGCCACCCTCACAGGAAACCAAGTCAAGGCCAAACCAACCCAAATGACAGCCACCTCCCCCAAAAGCCTCCAACTGCTATGGCTACTGAAAATCCCAGACCACCTGCTGGCCCACCAATGAAGTGTTTCAGATATGGACAAAAGGGACACTGAGCAGCAAATTGCCCAGTCCCTTACCTTCAGCAGCAGAATAGACCGGGACCACCAGCAAGAAAGAAACCAGCCCAGCAGCCAATGAAAGAGAAATCCAACTGGATCGTGCAGGAACCCATTGCCCAAGTCACGTCCCCCACACAGGAGAGTGCCAAGACCCAAGTTGGACCTGCCGCGTGTTAGATCGCGCAGGCAGTAAGACACGAGTCGAGTGACAGTCAGCTCTTGGTTTATTGGCAAGGCATAAAGTAAATCCGGACTGGCTCTCTGGGCCAGGGGAGCCCTCTTTTATGGGATTCCCCTGGCTTGTAATCACACAATTCCATTGGCTGGCAAGACCCTGTTGCTAGTTAGCCAACCAGCAACGGGCATG
>NW_015426120.1:0-1268 GCF_001527695.2 Protobothrops mucrosquamatus | reverse complement strand
GGATGGAAACTAATCAAGGAGAGAAGCAACCTAGAACTAAGGAGAAATTTCCTGACAGTGAGACAATTAATCAGTGGAACAACTTGTCTCCAGAAGTTTTGGGTGCTCCAACACTGGAAGCTTTTGAAAAGAGATTAAACAACCATTTGTCTAAGGATTTCCTGCTTGAACAGAAGGTTGGGTTAGAGGACCTCCAAGATCCCTTCCAACTCTCTAATTCTGTTATTGTTCCCATAGATTTTATGGCAGGAAGAAGTAAGAGCAATATATAGCAACATTTCACCCAGAATTATTCACTGATTATAGCAGGGATGCAAGCATTATGATCTAGAACTGAAGAATGATATGTAGGGCTTTATAGGAGATAACCAGCATCTTGAATTGTCCCCGGGAAACAACGCAGCCTGTGAAGCTAAGTTGTCATGTGTCATCCAGTGCTCTTAACTCCTTCTCCCTTGTGGCTCATAGAGGTCCATAGCCAACCAAAGAGGATTCATGCATTCTTGTTTATTTATATCAATCCAACACCATTCACAACCTAATCACCCAAAACAAGCAGCAATATCTGGACAAGCTTGGATGACTTGAAGTCTTGGTCAAAATTAGTATTTGGATCAGAAACCAAACACAATCCCAAAGTTAGCTTTCAAAGTAGCACACACACACAAACACACACAGGAAAAAGTCTATAAGACCATCATATCTCTGTTGTTATTGCCAAGAAAACTACACAATTGACCTTATGAGATTTACAGTCTTAAAATATCTCAGAAAATTGCAGGCTCCATTCTCCACAACATATCTGTCTTGTGTAAAATACACACTTTGATGCAGACATCAAAAAGCTCTGAAAGTTGTCCTTGCGGGAAAGCTTCATCGGTGTAGACAACTACATTTTGATGACCATCTGCTCCAGAAGTCTGAGAACAACCAGGCGGGATAAAAACCTGTGGACTGACAAAGCTTATCGCAAGGAATGGCTGACAGATTGACTGTAACAAAGCAAATGGCCGAAAACAAGAATGGCCTGCCCCTTTTATTCAAAAACAGCCATTTCAATTTGATTTAGGCCTCTCCTTAGTGAGGCAATTTTTTTTTTACCTCAGACTTTAATGATCAATAAAACCGATTAAGGTGAAGGCAATTTGAACAGGGCTCCTTTGGGCTAAGAGGCTATTAGAGGACAGAAGGCATAACAGTTAAGAAGGCCGTAACTCTTTCCCTGAGGGAGGCAGAGAATTCATTCCTGCCACTGTTATATTGATAGA
>NW_015426119.1:0-1268 GCF_001527695.2 Protobothrops mucrosquamatus | reverse complement strand
TTATCAAAAAATAAATAAGCATGCCATCCATAATATAAATCCCAACCCTCAAGTATCAAAATATCTCTATTAGTTAAATTAATCCAATCACTAATCCAAGTTAATACCACTGCTTCATAATATAATTTTAAATTAGGGGCTTTAAGTCCCCCTCTTTCCCGTGCATCTTGCAAGATTTTAAATTTTACCCTAGGTTTTTCCCCCTGCCATATGAACCTATTGATGCCTCTTTGCCATTCTTCCAAATTTGAGTCCTTTTTTAAAATAGGTATTGTTAAGTCCGGAGAATAATGGCACTTGAGACGAAGCATTTCTAACAAGTCTTTATTCTCTGCTTCCATTCTACGAACAACCCGAGCAGAGGCACGCAGGCCTCTATTTATACCTTCTGATCCCTGGGCAAGTTCAACCAATCATGAGGCGGTATTTTCCCGCCTTGCGCATGCGCACAAGGCCGGCGCCACTCAGTCTGGTCCCGGGCAGCTTTTGCAAATGCCCGGTACTCTTGCAACGTCCCGAGCCTGCTTTTGCAGGCTCAGGACACAACACCCCTCCCCCCTAGATGAAATAATATGGCGCCCACATGGACGCCATCATATTGATGGTTATATAGTTAACTGATAAGTTAAGTTACACAGTGTATATATGATGTGGAACTGTTCCGTCATAGAAAGACCCAGTAACCCCAACATCGTTTACGTAGTGTCAACCAGTCAGAACCTCTAGTTCAGTGATTGCAGTTCACCTGCTCACCTTACATAATCGGCTAGGTATTTGGGAGGGCCTCTTACCCTGAGCGACCTTCTCGGACCTGGGAAGTTTGTATTGTTTTCCCCGTTGCTTCTTGAACTAGGTGAGTTGCCCAGTGGATGACTGATGACTTCAGTTTGACTATCCTGCCCGCCTCCAGTATTCGAGCAGTCAGAACCCTGTTGATCGCTAAACCTGGTTGACCTACCCTCTATGGAGTGCTCTAACCCTGGCTCGTTTCTGTAGTGATAGGGTCTAGGGATGCCTCCCTGTTAGCCCTGATGCGTGAAGACATCCTTCTATGAGCCATGTCAGCACAGGACGTGTTTCCCCTTTGTTTTGCCTGCTCTCTTGCATGTTGTGAGTTGTGAGTATGCTCCCAGGTGTTCTCCGTGTCTGGAGTATTGTTTGTAAGGGGTGGATAATTAGTCTGCCACCGGTGGGACTCCCAGGCTGGAGTGTGTGTAGGGGTGTCTGTGTACCCCTGTTCCCAAGAACTGCTACTTGAAGCACCTGTG
>NW_015426118.1:0-1268 GCF_001527695.2 Protobothrops mucrosquamatus | reverse complement strand
GTGTGTGTGAATGTACAGACAACACATTTGATCAAATTGCCTTCACCATGAAAACTAAACAAAATAAAAAATGAATTATTTCTGCTTATTTACCTACCTTTGCTATTCTGTCAGCTGTTTCTTTGCAGAACTGACTTGGACTATCAAAATGTTGAATTAAATGAGGCAATAAACATAATATGTTTAGAGGAAATCCTGCACAGAAAAAGATGAAGTTGAATTTAGAAAACTAATTTCTATCTTTTCTAGACAACTATTCCAAGGTGTACTAGCTATAAATACTTTAATATCAGCAAAAATAAAAATGCCTAAGAAACCTATCGTATTGGCCACCCCCAGTTGAACAAGTCCTAAGCAACGTGGCCAGCAGTACAAAATATTAGGACACCAGGTTATCTATTTTGTCATACGCTGTCTGTTTTACAATGCCTGGTCTTTATTTTGTGCCACTACCAAAATCTCTTTTTTTTTTCCAAATCCAGACAAAACTGCTTCGATTGATTGTATTGACAGATGCTTATACCCAAATGTTTATCATCCCTTAAAACTTGCCGTGGTGTCCCCCTCCTGTTGATAAGCACCCAGAAAATGGATATTTTAATGAGCTGTGCTGGCATAGTGGTTAGAATGCAGTTTTGCAGGCTAATTGTGCTGACTGGAGACTGCCAGCAGTTCGGCAGTTCGAATCTCACCCGCTCAAGATTGACTCAGTCTTCCATCCTTCCGAGGTTGGTAAAATGAGGACCCAGATTGTTGGGGGCCACAGGCTGACTCTGTAAACCGCTTAGAGGGGCTGTAAGCGATATATAAGGCTAAGTGCTCTTTACCTATAGTGTCTCATAGAGTTCTTATCTGGTCTCCTATTTGTTTAATGTGAAACTGCTGAGCCAGAACACGGAATGCCGATAATCCTAATTCTATTGCCTCTTTTTTTTCAATTTTTTTTTCACTATACACCATACACCAAAAACTACATAAACATAAATCTTTTCTTCTAACAGAACAGTGCTTTACATTTTAAATATTCTTTACATCTTATTTACATTTTATGTACATCAATAATTATGTCTTTTTCTTTCTCTGTTCTAGCCAATTATAACATTTGTTCCAAATTTCATAAAATTCTGACGTCTCCTTGTCTTTTAATTCTAACGTAAGTTTGTTCATTTCTGCGCATTCCAAGATTTTGTACATAATCATATCATTTGTGGGAATATTTTCACTCTTCCAACATTGCGCATATGCTATACGAGCTGCAGTCAATATGT
>NW_015426117.1:0-1268 GCF_001527695.2 Protobothrops mucrosquamatus | reverse complement strand
GTTTGGTAGTCAGATGTGTTCATAACCACCATGGCATTGCCCTTGTCTGCTGGTAGGATTATTATGCTGGTGTCTTCTTTCAGGTTAAGTAATGCTGTCTGTTCCTCTTTGGGTAAGTTGCTTTTGGGTGGCTTGCTGGTGCAGAGGATGTTGGTGATTTCGAGTCTGATTCTGTTAGCGTCGTCAGGGTTGATTTTGGACAGGCTGGTTTCAACTCCGCATATAATGGTTTCAGTGGGGATGTGTTTGGGAGCGACTGCAAAGTTGAATCCTTTGGAAAGGACATTGGTTTCGGCTTTGGTGAGGATCCTATCTGAGATGTTATGCACTGTTTGTTTCATGTGTGGATGTAAGAGAGGAGGGGTTTGTTTCTGGCATTCTTGTAGTCTTCGGAGTTTGTTGGTGTGTGTGTCTGTTTTGAGGGTGGTCTGTGTTTCGGCTCTCCAGATGGCGAGTTGTTTGGATTTGTCCCAAAGTGTGGGGTGGATCTTGTTGCTGAGTTTGAGATGAAGTGAGAGGAGATCTTTGTTGATTCGGTCTAGGAGGAATCTTTTTGTGTGAAGTTCATTTCTGATTAGGGCCAATTCTGTTCTTTTCAGGATACGTTTGGTGGCTGCAGAGTTGGAGTGGAATTTCAATTGGAAGCATGTGGGAATTAAATTTTGATCTCGGCAGTTGCGTAGGAATGCAAGGTCACATAAAATGGAAGCTCTTTGGACTTCACGTTTTTCATAGGTCCTGGTCAGACACCAGACCCACACTCACGAAAACCACACAGGAGGTCACCACCACACATCCACACAAAAACAAACCCAAACCCACACAGATGATGAGGCACGACCACAAACTAGAAGCCAGTCCACAGCTGCACCATTAGTCACTTTAAACCCCTCCAATCCATACATGAAGCAAACTGACACCCACCATAAAGATGTGGCACGAGCACGAACACGAAGCCAAACAACAGCAATGAAGCTCACCATCTCAAATCCTCCTGCCACTCAAACTAACCTGAGCACAACAAAGCCCCCACCCAAACAGAACACTCCCCCATCCAATCAGAGCACAACCAACCCCCCATCCAATCAGAGCACAGCCAAGCTCCTTAACCAATCAGAACACACCTCCACCCAATCAGAACACAGCCAAGCTCCCACCCAATCAGCTCAAACCCCACTGGCAGTTAAAAGGAAGAAACAGCTGCGATCACACACACTACACCCAGAAGCACGAAGCTGAAGACACCAGCCTGAAGATGACGAATGTGA
>NW_015426116.1:0-1268 GCF_001527695.2 Protobothrops mucrosquamatus | reverse complement strand
TCAGCATGATGATGGATAATCCACTTGATTGGGTTTCCTGAAGTCCCTTGTACCCAATAAGACTAAGTCTGAGATAGCCACGCCTCCTGCCTGGCCGCACATGCCCAGTTCCGACGGAGGCGAAGCAACAGACAAAGTCAGGCGTGTTGTTCTCCAGACCTCTATCACCGTGCCCATGAACCCATGAAAGAAAAAGGGGCGGGGGTGGATTATCCATCATCATGCTGAGAAATGGCGTTCAGGTAAGACCAATGCCCCTTCTCCAGCATGAGAGATGGATAATCCACTTGATTGGGACATACCAAAGCTCGCCTGTCCCTAGGGAGGGTTAACAGACGGGGCACGTGATGGAGGAGATGAAACTACCCGCTGCAATACACGGCCAAAGGCAGCATCAGCAGAAGCAAAACTATCTATTTTATAATGACGGATAAATGGGGAAGGGGACGACCAAGTCGCCGCCCGACAGATGTCGCCAATAGGCGCCTGAGTAGCCCAGGCAGCAGAAGTGGCCGCGCTACGAGTAGAGTGAGCTGTGATACGTGACGGCACAGCCAATGATTGTGATTGATATGGTCTAGCAATACAAGCCTTTATCCATCTAGCAATGGTGGTAGAAGAGACCTTGAGACCCATTGAGGTCGGAGCGAATGACACAAAGAGAGCCTCAGATCTACGGAAAGAAGATGTCCTCTTAATATAAATGCGAAGTGCCCTGCGAACATCTAAAGTGTGCCATCTGCGATCCAAGTCACTAGATGGACGAGGACAAAAACTTGGTAACACCACTTCCTGAGACCGGTGAAACAAGGAATTCACCTTAGGAACAAAAGTGGGATCTAAACATAAAATCACACAGTCAGGGCGAAACAAACAAAGATCCTCCCTCACCGAAAGAGCAGCCAATTCAGAAATGCGTCTGGCAGAGGTTACTGCCACCAGAAAAGCCACCTTCATGGATAACAGATTGAGATCGCATGAACGAATAGGCTCAAAGGGAGACCCGGTAAGGGCCTGTAAAACCTTTGACAAGTCCCAGGAAGGATAGCGATGAACCGTTGGAGGTTTTATATTAGCTGCTCCTTTGAGAAAGGAACGGATCATGGGGTGGTGAGCAAGAGAGGAAGCGTCTTCGCAAGAAAGAACCGTGGCTAGAGCCGCCACCTGTCTCCTAAGAGTACTAGAAGACAGCCCTTTGTCCATCCCGTCCAACAAAAACTGTAGGACCTGAGGTACAGTGAGAGAAGAGAATTGTACCTGATGCTTGG
>NW_015426115.1:0-1268 GCF_001527695.2 Protobothrops mucrosquamatus | reverse complement strand
TGAACTAGTCCAATTGGAGGCCAACCTGTCCCAGATCTGATCGATTTTGTCATGCAGGTAACACCCAAATTCCTCTGCCCGACCCTGCAGGGGGGCATCCTGGACCCTCTGATGAAGGAGGGAGCGGAACACCCTAAACAGGGTGGCAGGTCGGTTACCTGCAGATGCGATAAGAGCGGAGAAATAGTTTCGTTTCGCCACTCTTATCGCCACTAGGTAAGTCCTTAAATGGGACTTTACCAGTGTCCGGTCAGATTTGGAGCGGGTGGTCCTCCAAACACCCTCTAGGCATCTCTTTCGACGCTTCATCACTCTCAGCTCCTCGGAAAACCAAGGAGCCAAGGTAGTCCGGCATTGGGTGAGAGGCCGCAAAGGCACGACCCGGTCCAGGGCCCCCGCGGCTGCACTATTCCAGGCGGCCACCAGGTCCTCAGTCGAGCCGCGGGTCAGGGTCTCAGGTATTGGCCCAAGCTCCATCTGGAACCTCTCGGGGTCCAGCAGGCGCCTGGGGCAGAACCATTTTGTCACTTCCGGTTCCGCCTCCCCGCGGTGGGGTGTAGCGGTTGGGAAGGCCAGCTGAAGGAGAGAGTGATCTGACCATTACAGGGGCTCAATGACTATTTCCCCTAAACCATGATCACTCAACCACTGGCTGGAGGCAAAAACTAAGTCCAGTGTGTGTCCTCTGGTTCTCTGACAAGCTGACACACATTCTTATTGGGCTGGCTCTCTCCTGCCCTTGGTCTGCCAGTCCTCTTCCCCCACTCAGTGTGTGTGTGTGTGTGAGAGAGAGAGAGAGAGAGAGTGAGTGAGAGAGAGAGAGAGAGAGAGAGAGAGAGAGCTTCTGCTTCCTGCTTCCTGCTGAGATGTGTTGTGGCTCCGTCTTGTGAGCCCCTCTTATCGGAGGAAGAAGGCACCGAACATGAAGGAGAGGAGATGGCTAGGCCTCCCTCTCCAGGACCCTCCTCTTTGGCAATGCCTCAGGTGTCTCACCTGAGAAGAGATTGACCAGGAGCAGGGTGGTTCTGAGATTGGCCAGGAGCCAGGTGTGTCGGATAATGAGGAAGAGGTGGCTGGATCCACGCCAGCGTAGGAGCGTGAAAAAGCGTGTGCAGCAGAAAAAGAGACGTGCCAGAGATTAAGCTGAGTCACTGGACCACACCCCACAGGCTATAAAAGGGTGGTGGTGGCCATTTGGACCTCTGTGATGGACAAAAGCTGAATCTCTGGCAAAGTAGTTTGCTGTGGCTTTAAACTGTGTGTATTGT
>NW_015426114.1:0-1268 GCF_001527695.2 Protobothrops mucrosquamatus | reverse complement strand
TCTACGAAGTTATGGAAACCTAACCCTAACCCTAAGTGGGTTTTCCTGCCAATGGGATTTTCCCATATATTTCACCAGGAAATTTAGATAAGGCAGACTAAAAAGTAATGCACGCTCCTAACCATTGTCATGCCCTGCGATTCCATTGGTGATGTCCATTTCACTCTACGAATTTACGGAAACCTAACCATAACCCTATGTTCGTTTTCCAGCCAATGGGATTTTCCCATGTATTTCACCAGGAAATTTAGATAAGGCAGGATAAAAAGTAATTCACGCTCCTAACCATTGCCAAGCCCTGCGAATCCATTGGTGATGTCCATTTCGCTCTATGAATTTATGGAAACCTAACCCTAACCCTAAGTGGGTTTTCCAGCCAATGGGATTTTCCCATGTATTTCACCAGGAAATTTAGATAAGGCAGGCTAAAAAGTAATGCACGCTCCTAACCATTGCCAAGCCCTGCGAATCCATTGGGGATGTCCATTTCGCTCTACGAATTTATGGAAACCTAACCCTAACCCTAAGTGGGTTTTCCTGCCAATGGGATGTTTCCATGTATTTCACCAGGAAATTTAGATAAGGCAGACTAAAAAGTAATGCACACTCCAAAGCATTGCCATGCCCTGCGAATCCATTGGTGATGTCCATTTCGCTCTACGAATTTACGGAAACCTAACCCTAACCCTAAGTGCGTTTTCCAGCCAATGGGATTTTCCCAAGTATTTCACAAGGAAATTTAGATAAGGCAGGCTAAAAAGTAATGCACACTCCTAACCATTGCCATGCCCTGCGAATCCATTGGTGATGTCCATTTCGCACTACGAATTTACGGAAACCTAACCCTAACTCTAAATGGGTTTTCCTGTCAATTGGATTTTCCCATGTATTTCACCAGGAAATTTAGATAAGGCAGGCTAAAAGGTAATGCACGCTCCTAACCATTGCCAAGCCCTGCGAATCCATTGGTGATGTCCATTAAGCTCTACGAATTTATGGAAACCTAACTCTAACCCTAAGTGCGTTTTCCTACCAATGGGATTTTCCCATGTATTTCACCAGGAAATTTAGATAAGGCAGACTAAAAAGTAATGCACGCTCCTAACCATTGCCATGCCCTGCGAATCCACTGGTGATGTCCATTTCGCTCTACGAATTTACAGAAACCTAACCCTAACTCTACGTGGGTTTCCCCGCCAATGGGATTTTCCCATATATTTCATCAGGAAATTTAGATAAAGCAGACGGAAACCTAACCCTAAACCTAA
>NW_015426113.1:0-1268 GCF_001527695.2 Protobothrops mucrosquamatus | reverse complement strand
GGCTTGGGAGATGGAGATGGAGGGCTGGGAGATGGCTTGGGAGATGGAGATGGAGGGCTGGGAGATGGAGTTTGCAAGCAGGAGATGGAGATGGCTTGGGAGATGGAGATGGAGGGCTGGGAGATGGAGTTTGCAAGCCAGGCTTTGTCCGGCCAGGAATCCCGTCCCGAGATGGACGGGGTGGCTTTTTAACTCCTCCGTCCACCCTTTTCGATCTCTCAAATAAAGTTTGCGCCGGGTCTAAACGCCCCAGCCCCGGGCACATTTCCAGAGGAAAAAGGCCAGTAGAACAGATTGGGATCTTCCCAGTAAGCCTGGACAGATGTTTAACTTTTTTTCTTTTCTTTTAAAAAAAAGTAGGGATGAATCCTCAGCGTAAAATTAAAAAAAAAAGCGCTTTTACCTTTTTTTTTTTTTGGCCCTTTCTTTTTCTACTTCCCCCCTCCCCCTTGGAAAAGTTAACTTTCCCTCCTGCTTTTCTTCACCCAATTAAACCGAAGTCTTTGTACTCCTTCCGTGGTGTGTAGGGAGGGGGGATTGTTGTGGTTTTGTGTTTTTTTTTAAATGAAAAAAATCCGATTTTGGTATTTAATCTTGCCTCCTCTCTCTGTTCCCAATTGCGAGTCCAGAGTACGCGATCAGAAATGCTCAGAGAGCAGAAAGCACATTGATTTCGGCTTGTTCCGTCCGCAGACACGCCCTGACAAGGTTGTTAGAGCAGTTGGAGAGGTCTGTACAATCACTTAATTACCAAAACTGTCAGTCAGGCGGGCCCCGCCGCTGGCCGCCTTCGTGGCTGGGAGGAAGATTCCGCTACTGCCTTCTCCGGCTTGATTGATTTGTGCTGATGGCATTGCAAAATAATTAGAGTGAATTTTCTGATGTGTGATTTTTATCCCAAGTTCATGCTTCGGAAAGGTAATCGGAAGGATGAGAAGGGTCAATGCCATTTCAGATTACCTGAAGTCCAAGCGAAAGGATAACCAGAGAGAGAGAGAAAAAAAATAAAAATATATGTATATATTTATATGGAAGGAAAGAAGGAGGCGTATTCGGGGGGGGGGGGCGTTGGGAGGATGAGAGGACGAAGAAAAAGAAAGGGGGAAAGAGAAAAAAAGAACGGGAAATGGGCAAAGAAAAACCGGAGATGCGATTAAGGATTCGCTGAAGGGTGTTGTCAAATTCTGCAAGTGATTTCCTCCCGAGCCAGCACGTGGCAGATTGATTTTGTCCGTCGCAGTTTTAAACCACATTTTCAAGCGATCCCG
>NW_015426112.1:0-1268 GCF_001527695.2 Protobothrops mucrosquamatus | reverse complement strand
GTCAGCGATGGAGTCAGCTGACTATGCCGCGGCGCCGGCAGCCACAGCCACTCGGTCTTGGAAGGGTTGAGCCTGAGTCTGTTCCTCCCCATCCAGACCCTTACGGCCTCCAGGCAATGGGTCATCACGTCAAGGGCATCGTTGGGGTGGCCTGGGGTGGAGATGTACAGCTGAGTATCATCAGCATACTGATGGAAATTTCTGTGTGCCCATCAATCTGTTCAACTTTTCAGACTTGAAAGTAAAAGGGTGGTGGGGAGTACATGGAGCTGTCTACATAGTAATTGTCTTCAAATCCTCATTTCCAACCACCATGTTTTCTGAAAACAGGTGTCAAAGAACATTTCCTCTAGAAGTGTTAGTACCACTTTGGTAAGACCACACTTGGATTATTGCATCCAGTTTTGGCCATCACAATATAAAAATGATGTTGAGACTCCAGAAACAGTGCAGAGAAGAGCAACAAAGAGGATTAGGGGACCAGAAGAACAGTTGAGAAATTGTGTATGTCTATTTTAATAAAAAGAAGAACTAGGGGTGACATGATAGCAATCTTCCAATATCTAAGGGTTATCACAAAGAAGAAGGGGTCAACCTATCCTCCAAAGCAGGAGTCTTCAAACTTGGCCCTTTTATGACTTATGGGCTTCAACTCCCAGAATTCCTCAGCCAGGCACGCTGGCTGAGGAATTCTGGGAGCTGAAGTCCACAAGTCATAAAAGAGCCAAGTTTGAAGACCCCTGCTCCAAAGCAACTGAAGGCAGAACAAGAAGCAATGGGTGTGAACTAATCAAGGAGAGAACTAACCTAGAACTAAGGAGAAATTTCCTGACAGTGAGAACAATTAACCAGTGGAACGGCTTGCCTCCAGAGGTTCTGGGTGCTCCATCACTGGAGGTTTTTCAAGAAGAGATTGGACAACCATGTGTCTGAAATGGTATAGGGTCTCTTGCTTGACCAGCGGGTTGGACAAGAAGACCTCCAAGGTCCTTCCAACTGTTTTATTCTGTTAGCAACACCAGATCATTTTAAGACATTGCCACACTGCCAGTGAAATATCTCAGGAAATTTTCATACATTCCTCTACACTGTCTTTTAGTCTTCTAGGATCATACTTCTGTGATTCAGTTTCAATTTCCCAGGATTCTTTTTCTTCCTTTTTCTTATTTCAGCACATAAGTTGAGTTTTCACTGGGTGCCATCTCAGCTCACAACTTCTAATCTCTTTTTTTGCACAGAAAGATGTTCCTTGACAGATGTGGCAATAT
>NW_015426111.1:0-1268 GCF_001527695.2 Protobothrops mucrosquamatus | reverse complement strand
TATATATGCAAATATTGAATATACCATCTTATTTATATCTGTTTATCTTTTTAAATACAGGTAGTCCTTGATGTACAGCCACAATTGAGCCCAAAATTTCTGTTGTTAAGTGAAACATTTGTTAAGAGAGTTTTGCCCCATTTTACGACCTTTATTGCCACAGGAGTTAAGTGAATCACTGCAGTTGATAAGTTAGTAACCCGGTTGTTAAGTGAATCTAGCTTCCCCGATTGACCTTGCTTGTCAGAAGGTCACAAAAAGGAGATCACATGACCTTGGGACATAGCAACAGTCATAAATATGAACCAGTTGCCCAGCATCTGAATTTTGATCACATAAACATGGTGATGCTACAAAGGTCATAACTGTGAAAAATGGTCATAGGTCACATTTTTCAGTGTCATTGTAACTTTGAATGGTCACTAAATGAACTGTTGTAAGTCAAGGATTACCTGTAAAATCTAACATATGATCTCTGATTCTTAACAAAGGCATGCTATTTCTCCAGAACTTTCTGCTTTCTCTTATGAATCACTGCACTAAAATTATTCTAATACTAGTATCTTGCCTAGGAAGGTTCAATTGTCCTGTGGTATATATGAGTTTTGGTTCAAGATTTTTTTTAAAATTCTTTCTATGCAGACTCTGATATGTGAGGATAAGAATAGGTAGCAACTCATAACAAATTGTTTCCAAACTATAGAAAGGCGAAAACAACCAACAATCAGAGTTAAGCAATTAAACAATCAAAGTTGAAGTTTATGTACTTTATTTTTGTGAATCCTGATATGTGAATAAAAATGATGCTTTGATGCCGCAATTCATAAATATAGTATTGCAATATTCAACATGTTAAAACTGTGTCACAATTAGTTTAAAATGCATATTTTAAGAAAGCAGGTTGAAGATTATTTACATGCTATTACACATTAAAAATAGCCTCAATTCAATGTAGAAATGGGATCAAACTAATTGAAAAAGGCAGCGTCTTCTGTGCTTTGGTGTGGTTCATCTCATGACCCGTATATTATATGGGTGGATAATCTGCAATCCAATTTGCAGTTTTCAAGGCAACTTCAGTCTTCTGGCTAAAATGAATTGTTCCTTTCCTGACTACTCGTTATGTGAGGGAGGAATGAGAGTGAAATGAGTATGAAAGAAAAGAAATGAAAAGGAAAGAGATTCAGAAAAGATTGGTGGTTCCAATCCCTTTGGATTTTCTGGATCCATTTACCACTGGAGTATAACGTGGGATTCAACAGAATACT
>NW_015426110.1:0-1268 GCF_001527695.2 Protobothrops mucrosquamatus | reverse complement strand
TCCAGTGTTGGAGCATTCACAGCTTCTGAAGGCAAGTTGTTCCACTGATTAATTGTTCTAATTGTCAGGAAATTTCTCCTTAGTTCTAGGCTGCTTCTCTTTTTGATTAGTTTCTATCCGTTGCTTCTTGTCCTGCCTGCAGGTGCTTTGGAGAATAACTTGACTCCCTCTTCTTTGTGGCACCCCTGAGATATTGGAAAACTGCTATCATGTTCCCCCTCGTCCTTCTCTTCATTAAATTAGACATACCCAATTCCTTATATGTTTTGGCCTCCAGTCCCCTAATCATCTTTGTTGCTCTTCTCTGTATTCTTTCTAGAGTCTCAACATCTTTTTTACATTGTGGTGACCAAAACTGGATGCAGTATTCCAAGTGTGGCCTTACCAAGACATTATAAAGTGGTATTAACATTTCACATGATCTTGATTCTATCCCTTTGTTAATGCAGCCTAGCAATGTGTTGGCTTTTTTGGCAGCTGCAGCACACTGCTGGCTCATATTTAAGTGATTGTCCACTAGGAACCTGAGATCCCTCTCACAGTTACTTTTTTCACCATTGAATTTCATTTTATTAGATAGCATCTAATGTTCAAGTTTTCAAGATCCTTCTGTATCTTAAGCCTATCTTCTGGAATGTTGGTTATTCTTGCCAGCTTGGTGTTGTCTGAAAATTTGATGAGTTCCCCATCTATCCTCTCATTCAAATCATTGATGAAGATGTTGAAGAGCACTGGGCACAGAACAGAGCCTTAGGGCACCCCACTACACACTTCCCTCCATGTAGATGCAGTTCCATTGAGGACCACATGCTGAGTACAGCCGGTTAACCAACTACGAACCCATCTGGTAGTGATGCTGTCTAACCCACATTTTTCTATCTTATCAAGTAGTAGGTTGTAGTCTACTTTATCAAATGCCTTACTGCAGTCCAAGTAAATTATATCCACAACATTCCTCTGATCGACTAATTTTGTCCTCTGGTTAAAGAATGCAATAAGATTTATCTGGCATGATCTGTTTTTGACAAACCCATGTTGGCTTTTGGTGATGACTTTGTATGCCTCTAGGTCAGGGGTGGGCAAACTTTTTGACTCGAGGGCCGCAATGGGTTCATATATTGGACCCGGGGGCCGGACCAAGAGTAGATGGACGGTGTGTATGTGTGAATTAATATAAATTAAATTTACATTTGTAACATTAAATGTTTAGATTAATTTAAGGTAGAAAAGCATAGAATTGCAGAGTGCGAGAGCTAAACAGGCCTAGG
>NW_015426109.1:0-1268 GCF_001527695.2 Protobothrops mucrosquamatus | reverse complement strand
TGCAACAACTCTTGGACAGCAAGGAAACTTTTTTCCTTCTCCAATGCTGAAATGAAATATACTGGTGTTCTGATTATCTGCTTGCAGTGCAATTATAAAGACCCAGCAATAAAATCTCAAGTTGTTCCTTCACTTCCTAACAACAATATGTAATAAGTTCAGTAATATATATCTGCTTTTTAGCTTTTCTTAAATTTTATACTTACAATTTTATTACACTTACACAATAAAATTCAGTGTAAGATGTCTAGTCATATTACATTTATTGTAGGATGTAACTGGCATAATCCACTCTGTAAGTAGGGAATTTACAAATTTGCTTGTTTTTGAAAATATGTCTCTAGCTAGGAAACTGCCATCATTGGAAAGGAATGTCGTTTAAAAAACTAGTAGTCTTCTTCATTTCACAGGCTTTGGATAAAATAAGTGCTGATCCATTACAAAGACTATATATATATATTCAAAATGTGATCATGTGAAAAATTGAAACCCAGTGGTCCATCAGTGCATGTACACATTGTATAAGATATTTCTTTTTATATCAAAGGAAGACATAATAAATGTGATAACTAATTGAATAAATGAGATAATAGTCACTCTAATTCCAATCTCACTAATTTATATTATTTGAATAATATACACTTGTTAAAATCACGTGCTTAGCGTTTGGAGGACTTTTAAGGTTACAGCCATAGCAATGAGAATTTATTTTTGAATTTACAGTTACAAAGGCTTGTGATAAAGGGAATACTTAAAAGAGCTGTCATTAAATGGTTGAATGTATTATCTGTTGTTAGATGTATGGGATAAATTTGTCCATTTGACTTTATTATTTTCTATCATGTTAAAAACCGCTCTCTATTTAAGCATGTTACTTTGCAGCATCAAAATAGCATAGATAAAGTGACATAAATTTGAATGAGGAAATTAGCTTGGCTAATCTTCCCAAATAAGCAAAGAATGGGTGCAAGAAAATTTGTTGCACAACTTTCCTTCTGTGTGACTCCATTCTATACATGTTTCAGATTGAAGCATTTTCTGCAGTAGTAAATGCTGTTGCTATGAGGAATCTATACAATTGGGATATGGACATGCGTTTCAAAATTCTCCCAAGTGTCTGGATGGTGGAAAACACTTTTTTTTTTTGCCTTTACTTGTGAAAAAACTCTTGTTCCCAAAGTTATTTAGAGATATTTGATAGGAATTTCCAATATTTGGTTCTAGGCACCTTTGGACAGGTAAGGAAAAAATAATGGCCAGGGACCATT
>NW_015426108.1:0-1268 GCF_001527695.2 Protobothrops mucrosquamatus | reverse complement strand
TCAGCGAAAAGGTGGCGGAACTCAAACCTGGCCACGCCCCCATCAAACCCTAGGCCCGCCCCTTTAGAAAAAAGATGCAAGTAAAATTTGGGAGGGGCTATTTCCGGTTTGGGAGGGGCTATTTCCGGTGCGGCCGGCCCGGAAAAAGGTGCCGGAACGCCGTTCCGCCGCGTTCCGGCAGAAAAAAAGCCCTGATCCCCACGGTAACATGATCAAAATTCAGGCACTTGGCAACCAACCTGATTTATGACTTGATTGTTTTAATGATGGTTGCAGCATCCCAGGGACACGTGATCACCATATGCAACCTTCCCAACTGATTTCCAACAAGAAAAGTCAACAGGGGAAGATGGCTTCACTTAATGACCTCATGATTCATTTAACAACTGTACTGACTCACTTAATATAAGATGGAATCTATCTGTGAGGATATCACTAGAGGAAAAAAAAGGATTTTGACAAGTTATCTGAAGTAGCCCACTTTTCACAAATTATTGAAGGGAACTGAGATAGTCAGGGACAAGTAGTTTTGATCAGAAAAAAGATTACAACAGAATCCTGGTTGTGAAGAAATAAAGTATTTAACTGACATATGCAAGACATTTCTTTAAGCAATGAAACAGAATTAATTTACAAAGAACATTGTTCTAAAGTAATTATTTCAGAGTGAACTGTGAAATGATTTGATAGTATAACACATGCCTAATTCCAAAATAATGAAGTAGAAAATGTGCTGACGATTATGTGCCATCAAATCATTGTCGAGTCTTAGTAATTGCATCTTGGGTGGGGAACTATGGCTGGCCCAGGAATTCTGGGAGTTAAAGGCCACAGGTCATAAGGGGGCCATATTTCCCCACCCCTGAACTATATAAATAGATTTTCTCCATAATGATCTGTCCCTCTTCTATCCTTTAGTACTTCCGACCATGCACTCATTGCTACTGTAACTGAGTCTATCCGCCTTATTGCTGGTCATCCTCTTCTCTTTCTAGTCATCTTCCTCTCTTTCTTTCCCAGCTTTAGAGCCTTCTCTAGAGAGCTAGATCTTCACCTTATGTGTTCAAAATAGGATAATCGGAGACTGGTTAGATGAGCCTCGAGTGAGAACTGTGGGTTGATTTGTTCAATGTTTTTAATATGTATGCTTTAACTTTAATAATATACAGTGGTACTTTGGTACTCAACTGCTTTGAAACTCATCAGATTTGGTACCCAATGCATTTTAATATGAAAATTTTGTCCCAGTACTCATCATTTGTTTGGTA
>NW_015426107.1:0-1268 GCF_001527695.2 Protobothrops mucrosquamatus | reverse complement strand
GAAAGTTGGCTGGATGACTCTGGGCCAATCACCAGGAGATGGTGAATTCTAGTCCCGCCTTAAGCATGAAAGTTGGCTGGATGACTCTGGGCCAATCACCAGGAGACGGTGAATTCTAGTCCCGCCTTAAGCACAAAAGTTGGCTGGATGATTCTGGGCCAATCACCAGGAGACGGTGAGTTCTAGTCCTGTCTTAAGCACAAAAGTTGGCTGGATGACTCTGGGCCAATCACCAGGAGAATGTGAGTTCTAGTCCCGTCTTATGAAAGGTGTCTGGGTGATTTTGCTGCCAATCAGCAGGAGACTGTGAGTTGTAGTCTCACCTTAGGCTTGAAAGCCAACTGGGTGACTTTGGGCCAGTCACCAGGGAAATGGAAGTTCTAGTCTCACCTTAGGCATGAAAACTAGCTGGCTGACTTTGCGCCAATCACCAGGAGACCGTGAGTTCTAGTCCCTTATCAGGCATCCTTCACCACTAAACCAAACCGGGCTTTCATTTACGAATCTTTCTTTTATGAATATTATTAGCAAGCTTTTATTTTAAAAGTTGGACATAGTGACTGATATAATTAAGATTTCCATTCTTCAATCTCCTGTCCAAGCTGTCAATGCAAGTTATTGACATAGTTTTGTAGCCAGATGGAAATGAAAAGGGTTGGAGGGGTTTTTGTGTGCGTTAATTTCAGTATATTTTTATACTTTTTTTTGGCAAACTATAAAAGAGCACTTTGTGTCTCTGAGAAGGTAGAAGTCTGAGATAAGGATTTATAGTCAATTTGCAGAACCCAGTTACACCGTGAAGGGATTCTGTTTTTTAACATGCAGGCTCGCGCTACTGAAAGCCCATCGATCATGAATCGCAGAAAATTCCAGGCTGTAGAATATTTGAATGCCAAACCAAACTTGATAAAACATGGTTGAAATCACCTAATAAGCAGCGGTCTCAAAGATAAATGACTTCATCTGGTGCCTTGGTTCGCAAAACACACTGTTGGGATTCTACAACATGCTGAACCAAAATTGACCCAGCCCAGCTCCATTTCGGCCTAGTCTAGGGGTAGGCAACCTTGGCCCTTTTATGACTGGTGGACTTCAACTCCCAGAATTCCTGAGCCAGCCGTGCTGAGGGGAAAGGGAGAGGTTTCCAAGCTGAGCCATGCTGGCCCAGGAATTCTGGGAGTTGAAGTCCACGAGTCATAAAAGAGCCAAGGTTGCCTACCCCTGGTCCAGGAGGCTCACCGCTTAGAACAGGAGGACTTAGGACAGGG
>NW_015426106.1:0-1268 GCF_001527695.2 Protobothrops mucrosquamatus | reverse complement strand
GACTGACAGAGAGGAAGAAGATTCCAGAGAGACAACCACTTGCTTATGGGTGAGGGAGGAGGAGGGTAGGTTAGTGAGTCGCCCCGCGCCAACGGGTGCGACCCGGCCATCTCACCTGAGAACCCCAGTATACCAGCAATACGGAACAAGCAGCTATGGGTGCAAGGAAGAAAGGAGAGCTAGCCAGGAGGATAATGGGTGACACTCTCCGTCCGTTGGCGTCCCGAAGAGACAAAGATGACAGGAACGCAGGAACGTGGTGAAAGCACGGTGATTTATTTCCTGGCCAAAACAAAGTCAGCACTGGGAGTGGTTTGCTCCCAGTGCTGTATATAGAAGTGCCACACCCCTCCCCCCCGCCCCCAACAGCAAGCCAACATCCGCCTGTATCCCATAAATGTCCCCGTAGTCCGGTCCCGCCCCTCTCTGGCAGCCGTCACGCCGGCCTTGTTCTCTCGCCGGCTGCTTGGCTGTTGCAGCAAGCCATCACCATCCCAGTTACTCTTTCTGCAGCCTTGCTCACGCTGCAGACGTCCTTCCTCAGGGCCTGTGCTCTCTTGGTCCTGACTGTCACATGGGCTGGCCAACGGGCCAGGGGTTGACGGCTCGGCGGGTCTTTGAGTGCGGCAGCCATGGCCGGGCCCTTCCCCGTCTGCGGTCCTTTTTGGCGCCTCGCGGCCACCATCCGCAATCCCCCGGCTTCCCGGCTGAGCCGCGGCCAATGCCCGGCCTCCGCATGCCTCCCCCCTCACCCCCGTGCTGGGCAAAGCCGGCTGAGGCCTCCAGGACCCACACGCGGTAGGCGGCGGCTCGGGGGAACGAGGGGAGGGGGGTGGGTCGTACCTGTTGGCCGGGTCTACACCGGAGGAGAGCTGGGTGGCAGCGTGCGGCGGTTGGGCGGCTGTGGCGGCGTGGGCGGCTGCGGCGGCGTTCGGCTGCTGCTTCCCCCCCAGCGGATGGCAAGCCCCGCGAAGCTTGACATGCGGCCCCCTCTACCACGGCTCCTCCTGGAAAAGAAAGGGATGTGGGTAAGGTTACGCCTCTACCTGTAGCAGCCCCCGGCCTTCCCGGGTGTTTATGGTGGAATGCCCGTACTAGTCGTGGGGCATGGACATCCCCCTCCCCAACCCACGAGGCGTCAGAGAGGGGGTATCCCTTCCACCGGATGAGGTATTGTACTTTTCCGTGGTGGGTCCGAGAGTCGAGCACCTCCTGCACTTCGTACTGTGACCCGGTAACCGGTCCCGGCGCCGATTGCGACGGGGCCT
>NW_015426105.1:0-1268 GCF_001527695.2 Protobothrops mucrosquamatus | reverse complement strand
TAATTATTTTCTGCTACACCCTTTGAGAAAAATGCTGCTTTGCTTCACAGAGAATACCACCCCCATTCAGGGGATCTACAGCTGCAGGGGCTCTACAGCTGTAGGAAACCTTGGGTATAATTCCCAGGGACCTTCAAAATTACCACTTGGTCAACTTCTATGGAAGAAAAATCATTAAATTCACTGCTGAAGAAGAATCGCCATAATTTATTATTTTAATTTAAAATGGTAAGGAAATTAAATTTCATATCTGCTTTATCTCCACCCAATGGTCTTTGGGGCACAGTGTGCAGCAGGCCATCAAAAGGCCAAAATGCTTGGAAAAAAACAGTGTATGCCATGCCATCCTAACTTAAGAGGATCTATTGCAGAAATTCAGTTGCATTGCTAATACATTCTGTACATGCTTTCTCCATTCCATAATATTTATGGAAAGTAATTCAGTAAACGTCATGAGTTTTTCGTGGCATCCGCAGAAGGATCCAGCCATATCACTCACTCTGTTACTGTCTAAGTACCTTTTTATACCTTGTAGGATTCTAATAAATAGCCACATTCACTTCAGCTTCTTCTACATTCCCAAGCTGCACATTTTTCAGTGAAACACACAAGGTTTTGATGGAAGGGTTGATTCGTTGCATTTGTTTTATTTTGGCATGTTATTCAACTTTCCTGTCAAGAGATCATGCCCAAGGACATATAAAAAAAAAAGCTGAAGTGATTAAAACCCAGCTAAAAAAACCATAATGCAATGCACTAAAATGTCTTTACCTAACCTAACTGCATACTGATACAATGCGTACTGATTGGTCAGAAACTGCTCCCTCAATTCTAAAGTGTGAAAATAGTAATGAAATGCTTGAATGATTTTCAACATTATTACCAACCATACCTTTCAACCTGTTTCCCAGCAGACTTGCACGTATACATTATGGAGAAACTGGCTCATTTGTAGGCTGAGATAATAGTTGCTCCTCTATAGTTGTTCATTTATAAGAAAACGTGATGACAAGGAATCAAAAAATCAACATGTTAAACCTAAACCTAAACCTAAACCTAAACTTAAACCTAATAATAATAATAATAATAATAATAATAATAATAATAATAATAATAATAATAATAATAATAATAATAATAATAAAGTTGGAAGGGACCTTGGAGGTCATCTAGTCCAACCCCCTGCTCAGGCAGGAAACCCTATACCATTTCAGACAAATGGCTGTCCAGTCTCTTCTTAAAAACTTCCAGTGTTGGAGCATTCACCG
>NW_015426104.1:0-1268 GCF_001527695.2 Protobothrops mucrosquamatus | reverse complement strand
AAGGCTCTGCACAATCGGAATGGCAGGCCTTCTGACTGATTAATGGCTTGGTGTACAGGGACATATATTTACATAGGGAAAAGCTGTACACTAAGTCAGATGCTTAGACAAGCTAACCCAGTATTGTCTGCAAGGTTTCCCCAGCATTTTAGCCAGCAGTCTTTCATATCATCTTCCTTTTAACTAGAGCTGCCAGAACGTAGACCTAGGACCTTCTATATCCCCAAAATGAGGTCCATTGCTGAATCGGCTGTAAAAAGTCAGGGAGGAAAGAGATTCAGACAAATCTCTTTGCCACCATCTAGTAGTGGCTTACCATATTTTTGAAGCTCAGGTTTGGTAGTGCTAACTGAGCTATGGTCCTTCTCTGTCCGTGTCCGTCAACAAGAAGTTGCAGCTCTCTTTTTACCACCCTATTGACAGGACGGTTTCTAGAAAAGTACGTTGAACAAATGATTCTGATAGGCTTGAACAGGCAGGGGTGGCCACGAATGGCGTGATTCAGAATGTCACTGTGTCATGCCAGTTGTGAGAAATTAAATGGCAGCTTAACTCAGCCATTTGGTGTTGAGTCCATTAAAGTAAGATAGATATCAATATTCAGAAGTAATCTTTCTACAGAAAGAGAAATGCTTAGACAAGCTTTCTCCTTACTGTCTTCAATCAGCTTCCTCAATCTTATGCTCTCCAAAAGTACTGGTCTAATCATCCTCAGCCAGAGTGTGTCATGGTCTGGAGAGTACTTGAGGAGGTCTCAGAAGAGATCAGGTGAGCTGCAAGTTTTGGCGCTGGCCCAACTCTGTCAAAACAACTCAACTGCACCAAACAAAGTTCATAATCGGTCTGCACTTGGAAATGTCTTATAAGAAAAGGAGTATTTTCCATCTCCTTCTTGCCCTTATTCCATTTCGGAACCTCTTTGGTTCTGAAAATTCTATTTTACAACTTCAGTGCAGGATTCACCCAAATGATGCATTGTGTCAGATGAGATGATGAATTTCATCCAGGATCACACCCATTTACAATCAATCACACAGCTAATTGAAAACGGGAAGTAATAATAATAATAATGATGATGATGATGATGATGATGATGATGATGATGATGATGATGATAAAGTTGGAAGGGACCTTGGAGGTCATCTAGTCCAACCTCCTGCTCAGGCAGGAAACCCTATACCATTTCGGACAAATGGCTGTCCAGTTTCTTCTTAAAAACTTCCAGTGTTGGAGCATTCACCGCTTCTGGAGGCAGGTTGTTCCACTGG
>NW_015426103.1:0-1268 GCF_001527695.2 Protobothrops mucrosquamatus | reverse complement strand
ATCATGACTTTCATAAACAACGAAGAGAATATAATCTTGCCTTTTTTACTGAAATGGAGTCTTGACACGTGTAGTAACTTTATTATAGCATCAGTACAAATGTTTAAATTGCAGACTCCTCAATTATTGGAGATGGTTTCCCTGCAATACATTTCTTATATAAATAAAAGGTTAAGATTCTTTTACAAGTTCCACATATCTAATCCAGTGTAGTTCAGCATAGTACTGTAACCCATGTTGATAAGTATAAAGTTTTACACCTGCTTCACCATATATAGTGAGTTGGGAATAAAGTAATTCTGATGTAGACTCCTTTGTTCAAGGCTTCTATTGCCATATATGTTAATTTCAACTGAAAACTGATTTTTGTAAGCCTCAATCACTTGATCTTTTCCACAATATTCCAAAAATAAAGTGGCTTCTTCTTTCATATCATACAGACTGTCTAAGCATATTTCTCTTTGATAACAAACCTCAGTACAGAACAAAACAAAAGAAAAGAATTTTCACAAAGCAAATAAGGCAAGATTCCGATAAAGGAGATTAGCACTGATGATGTTGCCTAGTTTGGCCAAAGATGCTTTTTTCAAAAGGCAGCTGGACTGTTTTTTCTTGAAGATTTTTTGCTTCTCATCCAAGAAGCTTCTTCAGTTCAGAACTGAATAGCACCTTTGGAACAACCATGACTTGGATGGCTGAGAATCTCCATAGACATTTACCTAGTTTGGATAATAAAATGCTTGCAAGAAAACCAAGCTCAGACAGCACCAAGGACCCCTTGACAAGATTCTTTTTTATACGCCTGAAGGGCAGAATTTAGAAGTTAATATATGATGCTGAATGAGGCATGTGTTTTTATTTTGGAAATATTTTCTATTTTTGTCATTTTTTTATTGTGATCCTCAGCAATATGGAGTACTGTCAATACAAATTTTCAGTTTCTTCATACTTGAGTTTTTTTTTTTTCAATATAAAATTTTTATTTTTATCATAAAAAAAGAAGAAATACATCACAGATATTACACAATGTTATATCCCATCCCCCCACCCCCCGGACTTCCCAAACCAACCTAGGCTGATATTCAAATACAAGTAAACAAATATTAGTATCTCTAACTCCAAAGTCTAAACTTAAACAATCCATCTCCTCCGTATTAATAAAAATTATTCATTTAGTTAGTTCTTCAAATATCCAAAATCTTTACCATTTCAGCAAGATAGTTTAACACCATCCCTTACTTATACAAAAAAAGAAAAGAAAAAAAAAA
>NW_015426102.1:0-1268 GCF_001527695.2 Protobothrops mucrosquamatus | reverse complement strand
GCTGCTCGGCGGGCCGCGGAGGGAGCTGCAGCCGGGGGCGGCTGGCGGAGGCAGGAGGCCCGCGGGACGGCGAGCGGCGCCCTCGGGACAGAGGGACCCGGCGGGCAGGGCAGAGGCCTGGGGGTCCCTGGGCGGCAGGTACTAAGGGGGGGTGCAACCCTTTGCAAGATGCATTGGGAGGAAAGCAATATGGGGGGGGGCTCCAGCTCCTTCTCCCACCCCCTCCCACCCCCCCTCGCTTGCATTGCCCCCAGGGGGGCGCTGGGCTGAACTGCACCCCCTTTGCAAGGGGAGGGGGGGTGTCCTGGATGGGGAAATCTCTGCCTCTTTCCCTCCCGCCCCCTCTCCGTCGGGGGTCTTTGGGGACCCGTTGGGGGAAACTGGGGAAAGCGCACTCTGCCCATGCTCGGAGGCGCTCTCTCCCTTTGCTTTAGCTGCCCTGCTGGGGCTCCGCTCGGACGGGCGGCCGTCGGCAGCTGGCTCGGCTCGGGAGTTGCGTGTTGCGTGTTAAGGAGAGAAGGTGGAGTGGCGGTCCGGGCGCTCCCGGGACGGGTCGGGGCTTGTAGTGGCCCGGAGCTGTTGGAAGAGAAGCGGCCCTGCTCAAAACAACGCGGGGGTTGTGTGTGTGTGTGTGTGTGTGTGTGTGTTTTGCTGGCGTGGGAAATCCAGTCCTTTTAGAATGGGGGGCAAGGGGGTCGCAGCTGCCCCCTCCCTTAGTGACAGGGGAAGAACCGGCTGGAGGGACCTTCATCCCTTTTTCCGTTCCTAGAGAGGGGATCTGGGGCTTGGCTCCCAAACCCGATTTATTTTCCAGGAATCTGTGTTTAGAACAGGACCCTCAGGGCGGGACAGTGCAATGAAGAACAGGCTGGAAATCTCTTCCTTGGAAGTGGTGGTGGTGGGGGAAAGATGGGAACCCCCTCCTGACCTTAATCCCGAAGGCCGGCTAGCTCAACCACGAATCTAGGTTGAAAATGGTGGTAGAGTAGGGGTGAGTGGTTAACAGGTGATCCAAACTGTGATTCTACATGATCCTTCTCCCACCCACCCCCTTCCTGTCCCAGATTTGGTTGTGTTTCCTGGCTGGTTGTCCTAAATCAGTGTTTTTTGAACTTGGCAACTTAAATGGTGTGGTTCTGAACCCCTAGAATTCCCTAGCCATCACATATAGATTTCAACTCCCAGAATTCCCCAGCCATCACGTATGGCCTTCAACTCCCAGAATTCCCCAGCCATCACGTATGGCCTTCAACTCCCAGAATTCCCCA
>NW_015426101.1:0-1268 GCF_001527695.2 Protobothrops mucrosquamatus | reverse complement strand
TCATTCTTCTTCTCACAATACATCAGTTATGTAAAAAGAAGTGGAAGAATGGTGAAATGGTTTTTAATTAGTCACAGTAAGACTATCCTTCTGGGAAGGGAAATAATATTAACATTCTGGGAAGGAGTAAGACAGTCAGTTTGGTCCAGAGGATAAGGTACTAGGCTAGAAACCAGGAGACTGTGATTTCTAGTCCCATCTTAGGCATGAAAGATAGCTGGGCCAGTCACTCTTTCGCCACCGTACTTACCTCACAGGATTGTTGTTGTGGGGACAACACAATAGGATGAGAAAGGAGCACTGCGTGTGTTTGCCACCTTGAGTTATTTATATAAAAAATGTGGAACAAAAACATATTTTTAAAAAAATCTTACAGCCTTATGAAACATAAGCTGTAATACCCACACGAGAGATGATATAAGACAGGTTATTAGGACACAATACCTGTTGTTATATTTTGCAAGTAACCATACCGAGGTCCTCGTAAAATTTTAAAAACAATTCGATCGTCTTCAGTATCACAGTCGGCTGCTTTCAAGGACCGCATTGTAATGTAAATTCCATAGCTGCCATTCTGCAAAAGTTCCACATCCGAAGCTGTATGAAGATGAACAATTTCTGGTGCTGTGTTTGCTGGGCTATCCACCTGTAGGAAAAAATCATTTCTATTACTGTTCAAAGGTTAGGTTGTAATGTGTAAATACTACTTTGTGAAACCGAACACTTGTATAATCAAAATCAACATCCATGCTGGGAACTCGACTTAATATTATATAAGGAACCGAGCACATGTAATCCAAATTATATTTGAAGGTTCTGAAAATGTCTGAATGCACCGGAGAAAAAACATATTAAAATGAATCTTGTTCTATTTTAAACATAAGCATATTCAGTCTTAGTATTTCTTGACTGCTACGGGCTGCATTGTAGGATTATTAAATAAATAAATGCAAAAACCTTATCTTTGCGCACTTTCTGTATATTGAATTAAGTTTGTATACATGAATGTAGACGTTTATGTAGAACTTGCCTGAATAATAAATGGCAAGGGGTCTACTTGCAGCTTGTTATTTACAAGAAATCCTTGATTTATTCCGTCTGTTGCCATAAATGAAAACCTGTCCATCAGCGAACCACCTCCTCCATGCTTATAGGCTACATTCAGATTGTCCACATCTTGTTGGCTGAAGTTTTGCTGCCATAATCCAGTTTCCCTGTTATAGATTTGACCGTATTGTGGGAACTGTGTTAGGAGAAAAGAAAGATTT
>NW_015426100.1:0-1268 GCF_001527695.2 Protobothrops mucrosquamatus | reverse complement strand
TTTCAGCTAGCAGGTCTGGCCTAAGGGATATTTTAATCTGGTTTTTTAAAACAATTTTAAAAAGAAACGGCCAATTAATATTGTGTTTTAATTACTTTTTAAATTCAGTATTTATTGTATTATGTATTGTTTTAAATGGCTGTAAGCCGCCCTGAGTCCGTTGGGAGAAGGGCGGGGTAGAAATTAAATAAAAGTAAAAAGTAAAAGTTATCTGCAGGCATAAACTTGTAGAGACCACGTGAGTGCTTTAATTATTTGAACATACTGTAGGTGCATGCTGAACACAGCTATCTATCCTTCACGTGTGGTAACTACAACTTTCATCATCCTCATCAATGCAACTCCACTGCTGGCTGCAGATGATGAGTAAGAGCAGATCTGTTATTTCCACATGTATGTCCATTTATTTATTTATTTCATTGCAAAAACGTATATATGGCCACCTATACTATATACTACTAAAACTCCTATGTCTGTAACTTTTAACTGGGTGAAATGTGGCATCATGGGGCAAAACTTTGTTAACAAATGGTCTTAAAATGGGATAACTTACAGAATATTGGGACCTGTAAGTACCCAATGGAATAAAATTTGCGAAAATTGTGGCCGCTTCAGTGTTGCTGGGCTGCTGCTGCTTCAGCCTGGCCAGGCTGCTGTAGTCACATGATCCTCATTTTCAACATTCTGTGACATTTCCATTTCCCCTCATGCACTCCCTCGCTCCCTTCCCCACCCAGCAACAGCCACTTACCTACCAGTTTGGTAGGGAAGTGA
Organism: Protobothrops mucrosquamatus; assembly: GCF_001527695.2. NCBI lineage: Eukaryota > Metazoa > Chordata > Lepidosauria > Squamata > Viperidae > Protobothrops > Protobothrops mucrosquamatus. The sequence continues at coordinate 494 of NW_015426100.1, read as the reverse complement.
AGGAGGGAGGAATAGGGAGGAAGGAAGGAAGGAAAAGAAGAATGGAAGGAAGGAACAGGGATAAGGAATCCCTGTGCATCCTTCCCAGCCCCAGCTGCCCCTGCAAGCCCTCCCCCAACTATGCAGCACCTCTTCCATAGCCCCATGCACTCTCCCAGATCTGCACTGCCCCTGCAAGCTTTCCCTGACTCAAGCAGCACTTCTTGAGCCCCTCCATGCACCTTTCTTGATCCACACTACACCTTCTGCATGCTTTCTCCAACCCATGTGGCACTCCTCACGCACCTCTGAGCACTCTTCTCATCCCATGCTGCACCTCCATGAATTCTCCCTGACTTGTGTGGCACCTCTTGCACACTCCTATGCACCCTTCCTGATCTGCACAACCTCCTCAACTTGCAACACCTGCCCTGCACACCCTTCCCAACACATGCAGCCTTTCTGTGACATGCCTAACCTGTGCAGCAACATTTTCATACTCCTCCCAGGCAACC
>NW_015426099.1:0-1268 GCF_001527695.2 Protobothrops mucrosquamatus | reverse complement strand
TGTTGAGTTTTCCAAATTTGCTGGCAAATTGAGTGTAGCACTTTTACTGCATCGTCTTTTAAGATTTTGAATAGCTCAGCTGGAATACTGTCACCTCCACTAGCTTTGTTGTTGCTCAGCTTTCCTAAGGCCCATTTCACTTCACATTCTAGGATGTCTGGCTCAAGGTCAGTGACCACCCCATCGTGGTTATCAGGGATGCTGAGCTCGTTCTTGTATAGTTCTTCTGTGTAATTTTGCCACCTCTTCTTAATCTCTTCTGTCTCTGTTAGGTCCCTGCCATTTTGGTCCTTTATCATGCCCATCTTTGCATGAAACATTCCCTTCATATCTCCAATTTTCTTGAAGAGATCTCTGGTTCTCCCTATTCTATTGTTTTCTTCTATTTCTCTGCACTGTTCATTTAAGAGGGCATTCTTATCTCTTCTAGCTATTCTCTGGAATTCTGCATTCAATTGGGTGTATTTTTCTCTGTCTCCCTTGCCTTTCGCTTCCCTTCTTTCCTCAGCTATTTGCAAAGCTTCCTCAGACAGCCATTTTACTTTCTTGCATTTCTTTTTCTTTGGGTTGGTTTTAGTTGCTACCTCTTGTACAATGTTGCAAACCTCCATCTATAGTTCTTCAGCACTCTGTCTATCTGATCAAATTCCTTAAATCTATTTGCCACCTCTACTACGTATATATTCATCAGGGATGTGATTTAGTTCATACCTCAGTGGCCTAGTGTTTTTCCCTACTTTCTTCAATTTAAGCCTAAATTTTGCAACAAGAAGCTCATGATCTGAGCCACAGTCAGCTCCTGGTCTTGTTTTTATTGACTGTATAGAGCTTCTCCATCTTTGGCTGCAGAGCACATGGTGAATCTGATTTCTGTGTTGACCATCTGGTGATGTCCATGTGTAGAGCCATCTCTTGGGTTGTTGGAAAAGAGTGTTTGCTATGACCATTGTATTCTCTTGACAAAATTCTATCATCTAAATCTGCATGTGTTCATGATTCCATACTTAGTTTTCAAGCAATTTATCTGCCTGTTGTCACTCCCTTTTCTGATTTTTCAGTTGGCTGGGTCTGTTGGCCAATTGGGTCCTCTGTCTTAGTGTTTAGTTGTTCCAATTTCTGCATTGTTAGTTCTTTGCTTATAGTCAAGATCTGGGTTTGTATATTTAAGCTAGCACCTTTTTCCTTTGTGTTGCTTCTTATTTTGTTACAAGCTGAAAGGATGGTTTCGTGTATTCATTTCAACATGGAAAGGATTTTTTCCTGATCTT
>NW_015426098.1:0-1268 GCF_001527695.2 Protobothrops mucrosquamatus | reverse complement strand
CTCCCCTCCTCCCCAAAATCCACCCTCCCCCACCCCCCTCCCTCCCCCACCCCGACTTCCCAGAGCCACACACAGGGTTAACAATACAATAATTATACTCTGTCTTAAATTATATCACCCTTAAGTTAACAATTCTATAACATCCTTTAGCTCTCTTCTAAACAAACATATTAAACATTATTATTACTAATTAAAAAAATAAATAAACTACATTAACAATCTAAAATTTACTCAAAAACCAAATGAAACTTTTTAGTTCCATATTTATTCTCAATATAATCTATCCATCTTCTCCAAACCAAAATATATCTTTCTTGTGAGTAATCCTTCACATAGGCTGAAATCTTAGCCATTTCTGCTAGATTTGAAACATTAAATACCCAATCTTCTATAGTGGGCAAACATTCCGTTTTCCAACGTTGGGCTACTAATAATCTTGCAGCAGTTATCAAATTCAACATCAATTCCATTTCTTTTTTATCCAAATTTTCCATAATGCCCAACAGAAATAACTGAGGCTTAAACTTTATCTTTTTCTTAAAAATATTTTGAATATTCCACCATATCTTTATCCAAAATGCTTTAACCGCCCTACAAGTCCACCACACATGAAAATAAGTTGCATCTAAACTTCCACATCTCCAACATTTAGGTTATAGGTTAGAATACATGCGGGACAATTTTTGAGGATCCAAATGCCACCTATAAAACATTTTATAAAAATTTTCTCTTAAATTCTGAGCTTGAGTAAATTTTACATTCCTAATCCAAATTGTCTCCCATGTCTCCAATAAGATCGGCTCTTGTATATTTTGAGCCCATTTTATCATACAATCTTTCACCAATTCTGTTTCCGAATCCAATTCAACCAATACTCCATAAATTCTTTTTATATGAGCTTGAGATTGATCTCTAATCTGTTTAATCAAATTCACATCCTGTACTGTAATACCAACTTTTTGATCCAAACGCCACCTCATAGACAATTGATTATAATAAAACCAAGAATATTCAATATTTTCTTGTTTCAAATCTCCCAAAGATTTAAGTTGCCAATCTCGTCCTAGCAGCAAAAGTAATTCTTTGTATGAGACTTTATCCAATTTAACTCCCCTAGATATCCCCTCTATAAACTGTCCTGGACTTGCCCAAATCGGAATCTTATAATTTAATCTATAATAATATTTCTTCCAAACTCGAAGTAAAGCACTTCTCACCATATGAGCCTTAAAATTTCTATCTACTTTTTTATCGTAAATTAAATATGC
>NW_015426097.1:0-1268 GCF_001527695.2 Protobothrops mucrosquamatus | reverse complement strand
GGTGAATTTTAAATAGGGATAATTTTTAATGATTTTAATAATGTCACAGCTACAAATATTTGGTTTTTAATTGGCTTTTATAGGGGAAATGTTGTGTGTGTTGTTTGTATTGTGTTATTTTAATATGCTGTGAGCCGCCCTGAGTCCCGTGGGGAGAAGGGCGGCATATAAATTATGAAAAATAAAAATAAATAAATAAATAAAAATTTGAGGCAGCCTTAGGAAAGATTATATGCGGGCGGGAGAAATTGTTGAATTTCTGAATAAATGTTAAATACCCTGAATCAATTCGGATTTAGTAAATATGTTTAGTAAATATGTAATGAGTTGGGCTAAGCTAATTTAAAATAAGTGATATGAAATATCCAAAGAAGTTAAGTTAGATGTAGTAGTGTTTAATGCAATTTGGCAAATAGAAAAGACATTCGGCTTAATCCTTATTACATTGTGAAAATCTAAAGCAAAATATCAAGTAATTGGACCAATGGAGAAAGTCAGACACTGCTCTGACAATTCTCAGGATTCATTCCTGATAACATTCCTGATAAGATTCTTATTTAAGGTTATTGATCTTGGAATATTAATGGCACCTTCTCCCAGCAATGCCTCGCCAACTAAGGCACGAAGTGGGGGCCCGAACAAGACAGATAAATCCTTCTTGCAAATCCATAATTCAAATTTATGAGTTTACTCACTCAGCCAATTCATCAGATCAGAGCATTTTGTGAAATCCATTTAAAATTTTGTATTTAAAATCCTAGGGATTACCTTGAAAAAGGCTGGTTCATAAACTCTGTATAATATTGTTTTTATGGTACTGGAGCACCTCATTTTTTCCTGCTATGTTTTATTTTCAAATAAAAACTGTCTAGATAACTACTTGTAGACAGGCATCAAAACTGCTAATGACGACTCCACGATGGATAGTCATATTGATACATTCACAGCTCTTTTACTATACCCATCCCTTCCTTTGTTAAAAAAAAATAATCCACGGCAATTCAAAATTATTTTAAGGTAAGATAAAAGTCAATAACCAACATCATTTCAGAAAATTGTTCCGGACAAGAATATGATCGCTTGAAACCCATCGTTGTTTAACTGGTGAATACCTTTGGAACATTTAGTGTTATATCTCAAATGCATTCCCAACAAACCCAGGAATGCATTTCCTGTTCTGGCTTATAGCTAAATCAAGCAAACTCACCTCTTTGACCAGCTGCTATACCTGCGTGGGAACTTGCATTCTCCAGGTCCTCTAATAAGAC
>NW_015426096.1:0-1268 GCF_001527695.2 Protobothrops mucrosquamatus | reverse complement strand
GATGGCCATGCCCTCCACCCGCACCCTGCAGCATCATCTGCACGCGATGGGGCGCGAGGACAGAGTCTTGTCCCTGCTGCCCAGCTGCCATGTCCTTGGATGCGTGCTCTGCGTGGACCCCGCCCGGGGGCGACTCTCCTCCGGGGGGCTGCTGGTGAGGAGGGGGCTGCGGGGGGAGGCGGGGCTGGGGCGACAGCACGTGTGCCCACAGAGAGGGCTCTGAGTGCTGACTCGCGCGCCATAGGTTCGCCACCACTGAGCTAGCCCCTGCTTCTTTTTGGATTTGGAATGGAACTATTCCTCTCCTTTTCATGTGTACCAAAAAGTCCTGCTACCTGAGCTATAGACCATTTTTAATTGTCCCTGCCCTAATTCGTACGTGAAACATGTAACTATCTAGTTTCTGGACAACTCCTCCAAATCAAATGTTTAGTTTCCATATAGTCCTTGACTTATGACAAGTCAAAGTTACAAAGGACCACTCAAAAGCTATTTACAACCCGGTTTTGAAGTTATAGCCGCTGCAGTGACCCTGCACAAAATTTGGGCTGATTCACTCTTACAATCGACTGCAGAGATGCTGTGTCTTTTATCCAAAAAGAGGCCATTATCCTTATTTCAGTTTAAGATGCAACATTGCCTACCATTTTAAAGTGTACTGTAACATCTTTTAGCTTTGTTAACATTTTTCACGCTGATAGTATTTCCCTTTTAAAATTTGTTGACAGCAGTCAACCAGTCTAGAGGTTGTTCCTGATGGTCTGCTGAATGGCCCAGCCGAGACTCTAGTCATTGCTCGGCATAACTTGGGGCTGTATCGCAGGCGTGCAATTTCTCCCAACGCATGGATCCCGTTGCTTTCCGTGATTCATGGAAGAGTTGAGAAGAGATGGAGCGCCAGTGGAGATCAGTAAGGGATTAACTTGAACAAACACGGCTGAGCCTCCACTATTAAGTTCTTCCTTGTGGCAGTAAGATGGCAAATCACCAAAGTTTCTCTGCCCTTGTTGCTTCTACAGATAGCCAAGTGGCAGCTCTGTTCAGAGTGACCCAGGCTTTCTTGGATAGTAGAAGCCATGAAGTTCACCTCTGGAACAAAAGTGGGTTCTGGCAGTGGTGAATTCGCAGTGTTTCTCAATCTTGACAATTTTAAGGCATGTGGACTTCAACTCCCAGAATTCCACAGCCAGCAATGCTGGCTGTGGAATTCTGGGAGTTGAAGTCCACATGCCTTAAAATTGTCAAGGTTGAGAAACACTGCATTAAGG
>NW_015426095.1:0-1268 GCF_001527695.2 Protobothrops mucrosquamatus | reverse complement strand
GGCCGACGGCACCCTGAGGAGACCCACCCTGTGGGAGCGTACAGGCCGATGGGAGGTAATCTGCGGCAGAAGGCGGTCTCGAAGATATCCCGGTCCGATGCCATGGAGCGCCTTAAAGATGATGATCAGCACCTTGAAGCGCACCCGGAAGGCCACCGGCAGCCAATGCAGCTCGCGCAGCAGCGGTGTTACATGGGAGTGACGAGTCCCTCCCAACACCGCCCGCGCGGCCGCATTTTGGACTAGCTGGAGCCTCCGGGTGCTCCTCAAGGGAAGCCCCATGTAGAGAGCGTTGCAGTAGTCCAGGCGGGAGGTGACCAGAGCATGAGTGACTGTGCGCAAGGCATCCCGGTCCAGAAAAGGTCGCAACTGGTGGATCAGGCGTACCTGATAGAACGCCCCCCTGGTCACGGCCGCCAACTGGTCATCCAGTGTCAGCCGTGGATCCAGGAGGACACCCAGATTGCGTACCCCATCCGAGGGGGCCAGAGTTTCGCCCCCTATAGTCATTTGTGACCTTCCCAGCCAGCTTCTGACACGCAAAGTCAGTGGGGGAAGCTGGATTCACTTAACGACCGTATGATTCACTTTAACAACTGCAGTAAATCACTTACCAAGTCCTACAATCAGGGACTACTCACTTAACAACCGCCTTGCTTAGCAACAGGAATGTCAGCCCCAATTGTCATAAGTTGAGTACATACATAAGTGCAGTACTATAGTAGAGTTTTGACAGATAAACCTACCTATGAATTGGGATCATCAACTGAGCCTTCCTTAAAATTTAGGCATGTGATTGGACAGAATGTACAGGTAACAGGTAGTCCTCGGCTTACGACCTCAATAATTAATAAATAAATTGAGCCCAAAATTTTTGTTGCTGAGACATTTGTTAAGTGAGTTTTGCCCCATTTTATGACCTTTCTTGCCACAGTTGTTAAGTTGCAGTTGTTAAGTTAGTAACATGGTTGTTAAGTAAATCTGGCTTCCCCATTGACTTTGCTTGTCAGAAAGTCACAAAAGGGGATCACATGACTCTGGGACAGTGCAACCGTCATAAATACGAGTCAGTTCTCCAGCACTGAGATGGAGACTCCACCATTGGGTAGTAGACTGTATTCCTGCCCAATCAGATCAAGTCAGCCAAAGTTGCCACGCCCGTCCTGGACCCTAGACTCCAGTCTTTGACTTGATCTTGCCCAAGACAGACGTTGCAAGTTTGGCTCTAGGCAGGTATTATTTCTCAATGGTGGAATTTCCACTCCCCT
>NW_015426094.1:0-1268 GCF_001527695.2 Protobothrops mucrosquamatus | reverse complement strand
TCTTGTGGCTATACTGGGGGTTTAAAGACAGCCAATTTCTCTAGCTGCATGTGGCAGCAGAGGCTGGTAGGGAACAACATTGACTTGGGAAAGGAAGGTAACAGCCTAGCCTAAAAATGATCACTAGACCCAGTGGTCTACATTTGTCTGATGGTAGAATCTATCCTGTGAATTCATTAATTTATTTTAACAAACTTCTTTATTACAGATAGTCCCCAATTTGTAACCATAATTAAGCCCAAAATATCTGTTACTAAGCAAAACATTTAAGTGAATTTTGCCCCGTTTTATGACCTTTCTTGCAACTCTTGTTAAGTGAATCACTGCAGTTGTTAAGTTAGTAACACAGTTGTTAAGTGAATCTGGTTCCCCATTGATTTTGCTTGTCAGAAGGTCACAAAATTTTGCTTGTCAGAAGGTCACAAAAGGTGATCACATGACCCTGGGACACTGCGACTGTCATAAATATGAACCATTTGCTAAGCATCTGAATTTTGATTAGGTTTCCATAATGATAATGCAACGGTTGTAAATGTGCAAAATGGTCATAAGTAAGTTTTTTCAGTGCCATTATAACTTCAAACTGTTACTAAATGAACTGTTGTAAGTCGAGGACTACAACAGTTCCTTGTTAAGCTCTCTAAAAACAGTGCTTTTGATTCTTAAAGAATGTCATTGGCTGGAATGTGAAGAATGTGACTTCTCCACTAAACTTTGCTTAATTTACTTTCTACTGCAGCTTCTATTTAGCAATAGCACTTAGACTTATATACTGCTTCACAGCCCTCTCTAAGTGGTTTACAGAGTCAGCATATTGCCCCCAACAATCTAGGTCTTCATTTTACTGACTTCGGAAGGATGGAAGGCTGAATCAACCTTGAGCCAGTCAGGATCGAACTACTGGCAGTTGCAGTAGTGGGATTCAGCCAGTTCACACTAGTTTGGCAGAACCGGTAGCTAATTTTTTGTTGCCCAGGCCCAGAATGGACTTCCCGAAGTGGCATCCACACAGAGAACAGTTGTTCACATATTTGAATCCCACCACTGGGCAGTTGGTAGAATTAGCCTACAATGCTGCATTCTAATCACTGTCCCACCACAGCTCTTTAGTTCAATTCCCAAAGGCTCTGAGCAACTTACAGTTTTTTAAAATAAGTATAAACAATTGAGTTTTTTAAAATAAGTATAAACAATAATATAAATGTAATGTGTCACAAACAAATGAGGTTCAGTGTCTCTAAATACTCTTATGAAATGTCCTGTTTTTC
>NW_015426093.1:0-1268 GCF_001527695.2 Protobothrops mucrosquamatus | reverse complement strand
ATATATAAATATATATATATTTTCCCCTGCATCGTAGGGAGAGTCACCCCTGATCAGCTTCACACGTATATCCAGCTTTTCAAGAAGAAAATTGATGCTCTTGAAAATCATTGCGGGCTTCTGCAGATTGCGCTGGCTGTTGTACAGACTCTAAAAGACCCTCAGAACGCCAAATGGGACAACTTTTTAGCCTTTGAACAGCTATTTGTACAGGTACCGTATGAGCTGAACTTTGTAACTTTTTTTAGGCGTTGACACTGCTTATGCTGCTATCTTATTCTACTCCTTACGTATAGAAAGTAATTCATTAAGTCATTCATTCAAAACCAAAGTGGACTTAACAACAACAACAACAACAACAACAATAATAATAATAATAATAATAATAATAATAATAATAATAGAAGTTGGAAGGGACCTTGGAGGGAATAGAATAGAATAGAATAGAATAGAATAGAATAGAATAGAATAGAATAGAATAGAGAATGGAACAGAACAGAATAGAAAGTGGAGTGAGGTGGGGTGGGGTGGGATGGAATGGAATAGAGTAGAGTAGAAAATAGAATAGAGTAGAATAGGAAATAGAACAGAACCGAATAGAATAGAAATAGAACAGGGATGAATAGAATAGAATAGAATAGAATAGAATAGAATAGAATAGAATAGAATAGAATAGAATAGAATATGGAAAGCATAGAATAGATTAGAATATGGAAAGAATAGAATAGAATGGAATGGAATGGAGTGGAGTGGAGTGGAATGGAACAGAACAGAACAGAACAGAACAGAATAGAGCAGAATGGAACAGAATAGATTAGAATATGGAAAGAATAGAGTAGAATAGAATAGAATAAAAAATAGAGTTGAGTGGAAGAGAACAGAATAGAATAGAACAGAACAGAATAAAACAGAATAGATTAGAATATGAAAATAGAATAGAGTAGACTAGAATAGAATAGAAAATAGAGTGGAGTGGAGTGGAATGGAATGGAATAAGAATGGAATGGAATGGAATGGAATAGAATAGAATAGAATAGAATAGAATATGGAAAGAATATGGAAAGAATATGGAAAGAATATGGAAAGAATAGAATAGAATATGGAAAACAGAATAGATTAGAATATGGAAAGAATAGAATAGAGTGGAATGGAACAGAACAGAACAGAATAGAGCAGAATGGAATAGATTAGAATATGGAAAGAATAGAATAGAGTAGAATAGAATAGAATAAAAAATAGAGTGTAGTGGAATGGAACAGAACACAATA
>NW_015426092.1:0-1268 GCF_001527695.2 Protobothrops mucrosquamatus | reverse complement strand
CGAGAATGTACGCTATGTCCCCCCTCGAAATGGAGGAGATGCAGCGATACGTGAACAAAAACCTAACGAGGGGGTTCATTGAACGGGCCAAATCTACCGTGGGAGCCCCTGTGTTGTTCAAAGAAAAAAAAGATGGATCTCTTCGTCTCTGCGTGGACTATAAGGGTCTCAATGCTGTAAGTGTGGAGAACAAATACCCCCTCCCCCTCCTAAAGGACTTATTAACCCATCTGGCTAAGGGGAGTGTCTTCACTAAATTAGACCTGAGAGAGGCATATTACCGGGTGAGGATAAAAGAGGGGGACGAGTGGAAAACTGCCTTCAACTGTCCTATGGGGAGCTATCAGTTCAAAGTCATGCCATTTGGCCTACAGGGGTCCCCATCTGTGTTTATGCAATTGATTAATGAGGTACTACATGATCACTTGTACAAGGGGTTTTTGGTGTATCTTGATGATATCCTGATATATAGCACGAACATGACTGATCACATAAAGGTGGTAAGAGAAGTGTTAAAGAAACTATTGAATGCCAAGCTTTATGCCAAATTGTCAAAATGTGAATTTCACCAAACCCAATTAGACTACCTTGGTTACAGAATTTCCAATGAGGGTATTGAAATGGATCCAGCCAAGGTGAAAGCTATAATTGAATGGCAGCCCCCAAAGACTCGCAAACAGCTCCAGAGCTTTCTGGGTTTTGCCAACTTTTATCGTCAATTCATCCCCTCTTTTGCCAAGATTGCCCTACCCCTTACAGAACTACTCAAAACAGGCAAAGGAGGAGGGAAACCACGACCGGGCCAACCACTAGCATGGACAATGGGCTGTCAAACAGCTTTTGAAAATTTAGAGAGACTATTTGCTGCTGAACCGGCCCTAAAGCACCCCTGCCCAGGGGAACCCTTTGTGATCCAAGCCGACGCCAGCGATGTGGCAGTTGGAGCTGTGTTACTGAAAAGAACAAAAATGGGATCCTGCAACCCTGCGCCTACACCTCTAAGAAATTTACTGAGAGCGAGCGGAGATGGGCAATCTGGGAGAAAGAGGCCTTCGTGATTAGGTGGGTGCTATTAAACTGGCGACACTATCTGGAGGGGAGCAAGGTGCCATTTGAGGTATGGACAGATCACAAAAATTTAGAAGCGCTGAAAACTCCCCGCAAGCTGTCCCCAAAGCAAGTGCGGTGGGCACAGTACTTTAACCGCTTCGACTTCACTCTAAAGTACATACCCGGAGGAAAGAACTTCCTAGCTGATGCGCTATCCC
>NW_015426091.1:0-1268 GCF_001527695.2 Protobothrops mucrosquamatus | reverse complement strand
CCCTCCAGGCGGCCTCCTTTCCCGGAGTCCCCTTCGGCTCATCCCTGCCGGGCCTCCCCCGCCGTCTCCTCCCGGGGCTGCTCCGCGGGGCCTCCTCTCCTCTCGGGCGGCGCCTCCTTCCTTCCTTCCTTCCTCCGCCGGGCTTGCCCGTCCTCCTGCAGGGGCGAAGGGGGAGGAGGAGAGGCGGTCACGGCTCCGTTCCTTCCCCGGAGGGGAGTCCCAGGCCCGCCCGGGGAGGAAGGCCGAAGCCTCGGCCTCTCAGTGGGACTTTCCGGGCAGGCCTCCCTCCCAGCGCCCGTCCCGCCAGACCAGGCCTCGCCTCCCCCCTCCCTCCGCCAGAGAGCCTCTCGGACTGCCACTCCCAGCATCCCTTGCGCCCCACCTGGATCCGAGCCCGTCCTCGGCAGAGTCAATTAGGGTGCTTCAGTTCTATTCTTCCCGGAAGTGGAGGCGGGACTTCCCTGCGAGGTCTGTCCTGGTTGCTCTTCCTCTTTCCTTTGAATGGACCGCCCCGAGGAGTCCTCCTGCCAATCGCTGCCCTGCCCAGAGTGCCCAATCTACGTCCCTCTTCCACCGATCCATCATCATATGGCGACTCGGGCTCCCCCCTCCTTCCAGGGGCTCCCCCCTCCCTCCGCCAGAGAGCCTCTCGGACTGCCACTCCCAGCATCCCTTGCGCCCCACCTGGATCCGAGCCCGTCCGCGGCCGAGTGAATTCGTCGTCTCAGTTCTGTTTGATCCCGGAAGTGGAGGCGGGACTTCTCTGTTCGTCATTTTCCTGGATGCTCTTCCTCTTTCGCTGGAAGGGACCGCCCCTTGGAGTCCTCCTGCCAATCGTCACCATCGCGAGAGCGACCAATCGGCGTCCTCCTTCCCTCCAGCAGTATCCAGGCAGGCGGAGCTGAGGGACTTCCGGGGCTGCGTCTCCGCCCCTCCCCCTCCCTCCCCATCCTGGGGTCTCTCCCTCGACAGGGGGGGCTCTTCCTCCCCTCCCCCTCCCGGGGGCTCCGGACAGGCTCCCCCCGCGGCCCCCAGGCAGCCCCTCCCGCGTCTCAGGGCCGATTCCTGCCCCCCCCCGCTCCTCTGCGCCCCCCCCGGAGGCCCTCCTCGCACTGGGGGGGGGAAGGGGGGGCGATGGGGTCCCAGGCCGGGCTGGATTTGAAGGATTTCTGTTCCGATCTTTTCTGTTTGGAAACGTTTTTCTCCCCCCCCGTTCTGCCCAGCTAGAGAGGGAGGGGGAGGGGGGGAGGGGGGAGAGGAGACCCTTC
>NW_015426090.1:0-1268 GCF_001527695.2 Protobothrops mucrosquamatus | reverse complement strand
AGCGGTGAATGCTCCAACACTGGAAGTTTTTAAGAAGAGACTGGACAGCCATTTGTCCGAAATGGTATAGGGTTTCCTGCCTGAGCAGGGGGTTGGACTAGATGACCTTCAAGGTCCCTTCCAACTTTATTATTATTATTATTATTATTATTATTATTATTATTATTATTATTATTATTATTATTATTATTATTATAAAACATCTGGAAGAAAACCAAGTTCAGAGAGCACCACACTACTACATAAGTAGCATAAGCAATGTATCTCAATTTGGAATATTTCTGAGCAAAATCAGGTCAGATTCCTCCCTGGTCAATCAATAAGTACAAGTTTCAACACTAGAATTCTGTGCCTGGGTTTGCCCCCAGACTAAATATGGTGATCAGTTAGCTTGTGACTCAGGGTGATGCAACTTAAAGCACCCAACTGTGAAGACTTATAGCTGTGGTTTTGAAAATTCAGCAGTTAAATTAATTCAATAAGTTATGGCTCAATTAACTATAAACACATTGTACAAAGGCAGCCCCAGCTAGTCTTAGACGTGAACTCTCAAGCTAGGTTCTTGCATTGCAGCATGATGTGGTTCATCAGATTTTGGGCTAAGATATGCAAAACACCTATTATGGATAGAAAGAAGTAGTTCATGGTCAACGATTATGAGAATGCAGTCAGCACTTATTCAACGAAGCACAGTTAAGAACCCAGATCGTTACGCGATGAATAAACCTCTCCTTTCATTAAACCACTTGGGAAAAAACCAAGTGATAGTGGTGGCGGAATACAATTGCAACGCGCAATGGGAGCAAAAACAATGCATAGCAATACGGTATAAAATCAACTGATAGATAAAATACGAGGGCGAGAGAGAAAACAGGTGCACAGTCACAAAAAGCAGGGCTAATGCGATTTGGCAGGGGGGAAAAGGGAACTATCTTACTTGGTGAAGGCCGCGCCCAGATCGATCACCACGGCGGTTTTTTCCCCGCCACTGCCGAGACCCTCGTAAAGCGGCATTGCAGCGACCCCCTCGCTGAGAAGGAAAAGAATGAGCAAACAAAGAACCAAAAACGGTAGGATAGGAAAAACAAGAACGGTGAGGGCTTTCTTCCACGGCCGGCGCGTGATGCTGAATGGCCGCGAGAGGCAGGCGGGGTCCTTCTATTGTAGTCGGCGCGCAAATCAGTTGTCTGTTTTGGCGCCTGGTCTCAGAAATTATTTGGCGACTGGATTGTTCGCACGGCTTTTTTTTTCTTTTTTTCTTTCACTGC
>NW_015426089.1:0-1268 GCF_001527695.2 Protobothrops mucrosquamatus | reverse complement strand
TTGAAAAGCTGGTTCTTTTGTGACTTCTCAGCCAGCATCCTCTAAGCATAGGGATAATTCCAGAATAAACATGCAGATCAAGGATGGGCAACATATAGCAACAGAACTACATGCAACTCCTGAATGCTTTTTTGTGGTTCCTGTAGTCCTCTCTGATTCTACCATTAAATTTTGGTAGTCCTTTGCTGAAAATTGACCCTAAGAGAGCTGGGAAAAAAAACCTAGAAACTTTTCACCCATCTATTTGGGTGACACATTATTATATATTTTGGATCATCAACCTGCACGCTGCAGCTCTCACTCATCCCCCTCCCATATATTAAATTAAATCAAGTCATTCCTTGGCTATCACAACTAGCTCGTAGCTAGCTTCACTAGATAGACCAGACCGTGAAATTAGCTTTGCAGAAAGGCTAAAATTATTTTTACTTAGATTGGAGTGTCTTGCAATAATTCAGTGAATTAGGGAAATGTCTGTCAGAGCCAGCTCCTAATATTACCTGGATATTCAGGACTAGCCCACTAGCCTAGCAAAAACTCCTGTCAAGGTTAACTTCCTTACTTTCTATAGTAGGCCATATTTAAAATATACTAAATGACTCTGTGCACTCTGACTGCTGCCAATATGGTTTACCTTAACTGGATGACAAGTTGATGGCAACAAGTAGTTATGGTTTTGTGGTTTTCTTCCCTGCCCTCTAGTGTTCATTGAGATTTTTCCAGCCTAGGTAGGGGATCCCTACCTTCCAAGTTAGATGAAGTAAATCAAGCTATTCACAAGAAGCACTAATAATAGAGCTAAAGTTTAAATACATTAAACAAATGATATGAGGCAAGAATCATTGGAGAAGACCCCAATATTTAGAAAACCAAAGACAAGGTGGCCAAATGTATCACTGAAGAAACAAGATTGAGCTTAAAAGAATTCAAAGAAGCAGTTGCTGACTGATAGTCTCGGCAAACCGATATCGCGGCTGACACTGGAAGAACAGTTGTCGGCCGTGACCAGGGGGGCGTTTTATCAGGTACGCCTGATACACCAGTTGCGACCTTTTCTGGACCGGGACGGCTTGCGCACAGTCACCCATGCCCTCGTCACCTCCCGCCTGGACTACTGTAATGCTCTCTACATGGGGCTCCCCTTGAGGAGCACCCGGAGGCTCCAACTGGTCCAGAATGCGGCCGCGCGGGCGGTGTTGGGAGGGACTCGTCGCTCCCATGTAACACCGCTGCTGCGCGAGCTGCACTGGTTGCCGGTAGCCTTCCGG
>NW_015426088.1:0-1268 GCF_001527695.2 Protobothrops mucrosquamatus | reverse complement strand
GTTGTAATCTACTTTTCTAGAAGATCAATTCGTAACGAAATAATTCAAGCCTTTTACAAGCAGAGATTCCAAATTGCAGCACAGGATGTTATAATTTTAAAGGAAATACCACCTAAAATACTTAGGAGAAGAAAGGATTTTGCTTTTCTGGCTGATGAGCTGAAAAAGCGACAAATTCAATTCAGATGGGATATACCTGATGGCATATTTGTGAATTATATGGGAATACATTACAGATTGAATTCAATTCAAAAAGCAAGAGATTTTTATACTTCAGTTTTGAAAGCAGGTTTACCATCATCTCCACGAGTTACTAGAAAGGAAGGATTGCTTGAAGAACAAGCGTTTGAAGGAGCTACATCATCAGGAGTAATAGATTTACAGGATGAAAGCAAGCAGCAATTTTTGGAGATGAAAGACGATCCTAAGGCACAAAGAATGACCCGTGCAGCTCATAGACGTAAAGAAAAAGAACGGCAAAAAGTTGATGTTGCACCTGCAGCATATCAAGTTACTTCGGAGCCAGTGGGAGGTACAAGACCGAAGAGATCAGTGACAGCTGACCTTCAAGGACTGTTCCAGAGGCTCTCTGCCACCAAAGATGGCAAGGTTCCTGACATGGAATGTTAATGGTTTGAATTCACCACAGAAAAGAAAAAAGATATTTCATTATTTGAAACAACTTAAAAATGATGTTGTGTGCTTGCAAGAAACTCATATTGCTGCAAAGGATCAAAAGTATTTGATTAACTCATGGTTGGGAACACATTTTATAGCACCTGCTCCGCAGAAAAAGGGCGGGGTAGTTATTTATGTGAGAAAAGATTTTCGCCTAAATTAATTGATTGTGATCAGGAGGGAAGATATGTGTTTATTGAGCTAATTTTGAATGGAAGCAGATGTCTTATTATTGGATTATATGCTCCAAATCAACAACAGAAACAGTTTTAAAAGTTGATGCATCAAAAATGAAACCAATTGGATTACAAATCAGTTATTATGATGGGGGACTGGAATGGAGTTTTAGACTCAAGTAAAGACAAGAAAGGTTCCTTCAAAGCTTCAAATAATTCTACATTGCCGAAAACTTTTTTTGATTTGAAGGATGATCTGGAGTTAAGAGACATCTGGCGAGAGCGAAATAGAGAAGAAAGAGACTTTACTTTTTTCTCGGACAGACATCAATCTCATTCTAGAATTGACTTTTTTTTAATTACTAATGATTTCTTTTCTAGGGTGAAGAATATCAAGATTTTTCCTAGAACATT
>NW_015426087.1:0-1269 GCF_001527695.2 Protobothrops mucrosquamatus | reverse complement strand
TTCTGGAGGCAGGCTGTTCCACTGGTTAATTGTTCTAACTGTCAGGAAGTTTCTCCTTAGTTCTAAGTTGCTTCTCTCCTTGATCAGTTTCCATCCGTTGCTTCTTGTCCTGCCTTCAGGCGCCTTGGAGAATAGCTTGACTCCCTCTTCTTTGTGGTAGCCCCTGAGATATTGGAACACTGCTATCATGTCCCCCCTCATCCTTCTCTTCGTTAAACTAGACATACCCAATTCCAGAAACCGTTCCTTATATGTTTTAGCCTCCAGTCCCCTAATCATCTTTGTTGCTCTTCTCTGTACTCTTTCTAGAGTCTCAGCATCTTTTTTGCATCATGGTGACCAAAACTGGATGCAGTATTCCAAGTGTGGCCTTACCAAGGCATTGTAAAGTGGTATTAATACTTCACATGATCTTGATTCTATCCCTCTGTTAATGCAGCCTAGCACTGTGATGGCTTTTTTGGCAGCTGCAGCACACTGCTGGCTTATATTTAAGTGATTGTCCACTAGGACTCCGAGATCCCTCTCACAATTACTACTATTGAGCAAGTTACCCCCTATACTATACCTGTACATTTGGTTTTTCTTGCCTAAATGTAGAACCTTACTTTTTTCACCATTGAATTTCATTTTGTTAGATAGCGCCCAGTGTTTAAGTCTGTCCAGGTCCTCCTGTATTGTCTGGCATAATCTGTTTTTGACAAACCTGTGTTGGCTTTTAGTAATGACTTTGTTTGCCTGTAGGTGTTCGTTGATTCGTTGTTTGATTATCTTTTCCAGAATCTTCCCAGGTATTGAGGTCAGGCTGATAAGTCTGTAATTTCCTGGATCCATTTTTTTTCATTTTTTGAAGATGGGAACTACATCAGCTCTTTTCCAGTCCTCTGGTAGTTCCCCAGTGCTCCAGGATCTTTGAAAAATATAGTTTAGTGATTCTGAGATTAAATCTGCCTGTTCCTTGAGAACCTTGGGGTGTAATTCATCTGGTCCTGGTGATTTGAACTCGTCTAGGCTGGAAAGGTGCTCACTTACCATTTTCTTGCCTATCTTAATTTGTATTTCTATTCTGTTTTTTTATGGCACTATTGTCAACGCTGCAAATACTGTATATTCTTGCTTTGACAATATGCAGAACTGTCTGGTATTTTTAGAGTTAATACAGAGCAGAAGAGGGTGGAGGGAAAGAGAGAGGAAGGAAACCTTTGACCTTCACACTAATTGGATAAAGTGATATATGACAGCTAATGTAGGGAGGGAATATGCTGATAA
>NW_015426086.1:0-1269 GCF_001527695.2 Protobothrops mucrosquamatus | reverse complement strand
GCTGGCAAGTCCAGGTGGAGGGAGGGGGAGGAGGAGGAGCTGGTCTGCGTGGGTCCCCCCCTCCCGCAGTTCTACCTTCTGCCTAGGTAGTTCTTTAAAAAGCACCTGGATGCCGGCTTGTTCCTGTAAGCAGCCGGTTGGCAGGGACCAAATCTCCGCTCCCAAGGTGTAAAGAACAGGCAGCTGCTTCGGAACAGACTCCCAAAAAGGAACCAATTTATTGAAGAGAAGGAAAGATTAGACTTTATTTAATACTGTGCAAATGTAGTCACAACGGCTATGAAATGGTGTCAGATAGACAGACAGACAGACGGATGGATGATGAGATAGATACACGATAGACAGATTAGACAGATAGGGAGATAGATGAGATAGATGATTAGGTAGGCAGGCAGGTTGGTAAAATGATAGCTACATGATAGATTAGATAAGTAGATAGATGGCAGGTATGCAAATATATATAGAGAGAATAGATAGATAGACAGACAGACAGACAGATAGATAGACAGACAGATAGAGTAGAATGCGAGAGATAGATTAGATAGAGTAGATAGACATAGGGAGAGAGATTAGATATAGAGAATTAGATAGATATAGAGATTAGATATAAATATAGAGACTAGATAGAGATAGATTATAGAGAGATTAGATCGATATAGACATAGAGAGAGATTACATAGAGATAGATAGACATAGAGAGAGATTAGATATATATATATATATAGAGAGACTAGATATAGAGAGATAGATATATTAGAGATTAGATTGATACAGATTAGATATAAACATGGAGATAAAGATGGATAGATAGATAGATAGATAGATAGACAGACAGACAGACAGACAGACAGACAGAGACAGACAGACAGACAGACAGACATGGAGATAGAGAGATTTGATAGACAGACAGATAGACATGGAGATAAAGATAGACAGACAGACAGACAGACATGGAGATAAAGATAGATAGATAGATAGATAGATAGATAGATAGATAGATAGATAGATAGATAGATAGATAGATAGACAGACAGACAGAGACAGACAGACAGACATGGAGATAGAGAGATTTGATAGACAGACAGATAGATAGACATGGAGATAAAGATAGATAGATAGACAGACAGACAGACAGACATGGAGATAAAGATAGATTAGATAGATAGACATGGAGATAAAGATAGATAGGTAGGTAGGTAGGTAGGTAGGTAGATAGATAGATAGATAGATAGATAGATAGATAGATAGATAGATAGATAGATAGATAGA
>NW_015426085.1:0-1269 GCF_001527695.2 Protobothrops mucrosquamatus | reverse complement strand
TAGAAAAAGCAAAGTTGTTTTGATTTTAAAGCCCTGGTATTATTTCTTTTCACACACACACAAATAAACACACACACAACCCATATGGTCTGGGAACAGTTTAATTTTAAGGAAAATTATTATTTGCAAAGGTAATACTTCAAAGCAACCTATCTTATCTGGTAAGGTTTCACATCATGGAAGCATTTTGCTGCTCCCATGATATTTAGCTTCCTTCTTTATATTCGTAGTTTATTAAAGAGGAGATTGGATGCTCCCTACCCCTTTTCTTATTTGGTCCCATTTACAAATCAAAGTGCAATGACCTTGACCTACCCTGCTGGCTATAAGCAGGCGAAGATATCAGAGTCATACTAGTGGGTGGGAGGGTTGTTGATCCCAGCCTCCTTTCCCATCAAGATAGGAGGGGATGCTGGGAACTGTAGTTCTTTAGAATTAAAGATCTGCAAAATCACGTACCTCTGGCCTCTTTCGTGGATGCTAGTTGGTGGTAGGATTTTATTTATTTATTAAGATAGGCTCTATTCTGCCCTTTCCTGTAACAACATTGTGAGGTAGGCAGAGCTGTGAGAGTGCCTGTGTCCCCCAGTCTTAATCCACCATATTGCCTTAACAAGCACCCCCAGAGTACTTGGATAGGAGGACCACCAAGCGATCCCAGAATTGTAGGCTTGACAGGGAAGTCTTCTTGAGGCCTTGGCAGGGCAACATCTGTGATTTGCTTTTTCCTAGCACTATTGCATATTTCCCAACAGCAGGCAGGGCCTCAATCTTGATGTTTCCCATCTGTAAAATCGGGTTGATACTACTTCAATGCAGGACAGCATCCTTTGCAGGAAAGTGAGAATTCTAGAAGGGCTTTCTTTATCACAGAAGCATTAAATTCTGGTTTGTTTGTTTTTCTCCCAATGTTCCAAAAATACTTTTAATCAATTAGCATAAATTGTATATATTAAATCTAATGGAGGTAAGTGTAAAACAGCCAGTAAACACTAAGATACGTTATCACTGTATAGCATGAGAAAAAAATAAGTACACCCATGTAAAAGTTTTTTAACATATGGAGACATATCAATAATCTATCTTCATTCAAGCAACATATAAAGATGATGCAATTAAACAAAACTATAAAAAAGACTTTTCATTCATTCATGCAACAAAAAACCCAACAGATATGCCATTTTCTGTGTGGAGAAATTAATTACACCCCTGGCTTGAATATCTGCTTTTAATTCTTTGGCTGCATGCCTCCAGTACCCTCGCAATCCC
>NW_015426084.1:0-1269 GCF_001527695.2 Protobothrops mucrosquamatus | reverse complement strand
GATTATGTAAGGTTTATTTATTTATTCTGTGTATAACTCCAAGAAGATCTGAAGTATCTGCAGAGAGTAAGGAAGATGAGCTTGATAGAAATACACAGGAGCAGGGATGACAATCAGCAACCCAGGATCCCATTGCTGAAGTTCATTTTTCTTCCCATGATTTTCTTGTCAAATCAGCCTGAATATTGTCAGTTTGGAATTTAACGCCTTTAAGTGTGGGGATGGGGGCAGTTTACTTCTTATTTCCATTCCCATTTAAAACATAGCAAAAAGAAAAAAGAAAAGAATTTGGCACCTTCTTCCCAATTATTATAATAGTGAATGGTTTCTAAAGCCAAGACAAACTCCTTGTGTATTAGATTCCATTTTAGGTGAAGTTAAACTTTTATCTTAGGCAGGGCAGATTCTAGACCACGGGTTGGCAACTCATGGCTCCGGAACCGCATGTGGCTCTTTGAGCCTTCTCCTGCGGCTCCCAGCCTCCTCTGCCATTTGCAGAGAGAGAGACAGAGACAGAGACAGAGAGAGGCACTTGTGCTTCCCTTCTGTGTGTCTCTCTCTCTCTATGTCTCTTTCTATGTCTCTCTCTCTCTCTCTCTCTCTCTCTCTCTCTCTCTCTCTCTCTCTCTCTCTCTCTCTCTCTCTCTCTCTCTCTTTCTCTCTCTGTGTGTGTATATGTGTGTAAAAAGAGAGTGGCCTCACGCTGTTCGACAAGCTGACAAGCTTATTGGGCTGGGCTCCTCCCTTTGCTGCATCTCTGCAGGAAGCAGGAAGGGCAGGAGAGAGCCAGCCCAATAAGAATATGTGTCAGCTTGTTGGAGAAGAGCCTGAAGCCAGCTTGCCAGGTGAGCAGAAGATTGGAGAGAGGGAGAGAGGGAGAGAGGGAGAGAGGGAGGGAGGGAGAGGAAAGAGAGAGAGAGAGAGAGAGGAGAGGGGGAGAGGAAGAGAAAAAGAGAGAGGGAGGGAGGGAGAGAGAGGAAAGAGGGAGGGAGAGAGAGAAAAAGAGAGAGAGAGAGGAAAGAGAGAGGGGGAAAGGAAAGAGAGGGAGAGGGAGAGGAAAGAGAAAGAGCGAACGAGAGGAAAGAGAGAGAAAGAGAGAGAGGAAAGAGAGAGGGAGGAAAGAGAGAGGGAGAGGGAGAGGAAAGAGAGAGAAAGAGAGAGAGGAAAGAGAAAGATAGAGAAAGGGAGAAAGGGAGAGAGGGAGGAAAGAGAGAGAGGGAGAGGAAAGAGAGAGAGGGAGAGGGAGGGAGAGAGAGAGAGAGAGGAAAG
>NW_015426083.1:0-1269 GCF_001527695.2 Protobothrops mucrosquamatus | reverse complement strand
GGGGAGGAAAGGAAGGAAGCTTTTGCCCCGGGAAGCTTGAGTGCATATTGGCTTGCGGAACTGCCTGCCACTGGATGAAAAGAATTGCAGGGAACTGAGCCAATGGGCCAAGAAGGCAGGAGAGAATCGGGGTGGTGGTAGTGGTGGGGAGGGCTTGCCCAGAGCATCTGGCTAGCCAGAGGTTTTGTTGCGTGGTTTAACTGAAGCGAGCCAGGTCAGAATCTTTTTGCAAACCCGGGTCTGCCCGAACGTGGGAGCCAGATCCATCCCTCTGATGGCAGCCCGACCATTTCGGGTTTCTACTGCTAAGAGGAGTGGCAAGAGGAGGGTTCCTGGCTCATCTTTTGTGAGTCAAGATTGTGAAGTTTGAACTGGACGTTTCCTGGTGTGTAACTCGGCCCCTTCGGCTGCCATCCTAGCTTTGCTCACCGGGAAGTTGGGTTCACACAACGGCAGGCTAAGTTAGGACTGGGTAAGGGAGATTCGGTGCATTGTGGGCAGCCTACCCTTGTGGTGTGAGTTTGCCCAGTTGTTATGCCAGAAAATGGGTTTTGTTTTGTTTTTTTGTTGGGACCTGCTTGGTTGTGTTAACCGGGTTTAGTTTGTCTGATAAACGCTGGCATCCTTGTCCCAATCTCGGCCACTTTTAAGATGGGTGGATTTCAACTCCCAGAATTCCCCAGCCAGCCAGCCATGCTAGGAGAACACTAGGCTGGGGAGAGAAAAATGTCCTGCCGGAAACACGCCTGTGTCAAAAGCAACACGTTGGACAAGATAACAATCAAAATCTGAAGCTTGGGATATTATAGGGGGGGGGTCCACATTGCTTTTGATTGCTGGGGCGCCCAGAGTCATAGTGAGATGGGTGGCGTAATATATTTAATTATACACCTACGCAAATATAAATATTATAAATGCCTTCCTTCCTTCCCTATTTCACTCCTTTTCCTTCCTCACTTCTTCCCTCCAATTCTTTCTCCTTTTGCTTCCTCACTTCCTCTCCTCCCTCCCCTTCTCCTCCAATTCACCTTCCTCCTTTCCCTCCCTCCCTCTTCTCCTTTTCCTTCCTCCCTCCTTCTCCAATCTTCCTTCTTCCCTTCTCTAATTCGCTTCCTTTCCCTCCCTCCCTATTCTTTTTCTTCCTTCCTCCCTCCCTCTTCTCCAATCTTCCTTCTTCCCCCTTCTTCTTTCCCTCCCTCTTCTCTCCTTTTCCTTCCTCCCTTCCCTTCTCCTCCAACCTTCCTTCCTTCCTCCCCCCCCCCCCCCCCC
>NW_015426082.1:0-1269 GCF_001527695.2 Protobothrops mucrosquamatus | reverse complement strand
GATAGTAGTGTTTTCCACTTAAGCCAATAGCAACCACCAATAGTTTCAGGATGCATTTAGAATGTATTGCATTTTCATTACCTATGCTGATAGCCCCAATTCTTTATATTAAGCCAGACCGGGGGGGGGGGGGCAGGGGGAGAGCAGAGCTAGCTGCTAGCAGTTCCCTGAAGCTGCTGAATGGCTTGATTGAGGAACTGTGGGGTGAAGTGGGTTTGAGCTTAGCTGGGCAGCTCCCCTACTTCCCAAACTGGTAGAGACAGAAAGTTAACCAGCAAGAAAGCCAGCTGTCCTACTTTACCACACAGCTCCTCAATCCACTCATCACTTACAAAGTTCTGTCTTTCACTGAACTATCACTTTTCCAGAAATCTATTTACCTGCTTCCCCTGCTTCAATTAAATTCAGAGTGAAGATACACATGCTGTTCCTTTAACATACCTAACCAGTCAATTTTGACAATCCAGAATCAAACTGGGTCAAAACCCATAATTTTGGGCAAACAGAATGTCCATATTTTATTGAGGAAGTGCCTGGCGTCCCAAGATTTCTTGGAGAATGAGAATATTAGCAAGGTTTCATGACATCACTAGACCCTTTCCTACTGAGCAGGTAGGCAGCAGTAGATGTAGAGTGGATATTGCATTCAATCAGTGTTTGGGAGGTTGTTATATGGTGCGAGGCCTTGGCAGTGAGTTCTGTAATGGAGACACTTGTTTTTTCAACTATTACTTTTCTCCAACAGTTTTTCTTGGAAGACTATATATAAAAATATTTCATCCGACATTCTCCAACACAGCTTATTCAAAGGAATTTAATTCCTGGCAATATCAAATCTATTTTGGGGCCACTTTAAACTCCCTTGTGATTAATTTACTGGATCAATTGACTCATTTTCAATGCTCCTGACCTAAATATGCACATTTTTGGAACAAGATCAATATAAGGGAACACTTCCCATGAGGTTACTTCAGCAAAGATAGTCAGGAAGCCTCCAAAGCTAGAAAAATCTGCAGTAGATGTATTATCATTTGTCACCTCACTACCATGGCTGAAAAGAATTAAAAAAATTTTTTACAGTACCTTGAGAATGAGGGTTGGTTTCTAACATTCTTAGAACTGATGGCACACTTGCAATTTTGAAAACCTGTTGGCCCTCTCAAAAAAATATTCCCCAGCTTCTGCAGTCTTCTCAATCCCAAAATGGCTGCCATGGGGGGCAAAACCACCTGCAACCTGCCTGTGGATCAGTAAGCAACCAGCCATCCC
>NW_015426081.1:0-1269 GCF_001527695.2 Protobothrops mucrosquamatus | reverse complement strand
AAGCGGTGAATGCTCCAACACTGGAAGTTTTTAAGAAGAGACTGGACAGCCATTTGTCTGAAATGGTATAGGGTTTCCTGCCTGAGCAGGGGGTTGGACTAGATGACCTCCAAGGTCCCTTCCAACTTTATTATTATTATTATTATTATTATTATTATTATTATTATTATTATTATTATTATTATTATTATTATTATTAGGTTTAAGTTTAGGTTTAGGTTTAGGTTTAGGTTTAACATGTTGATTTTTTGATTCCTTGTCATCACGTTTTCTTATAAATGAACAACTATAGAGGAGCAACTATTATCTCAGCCTACAAATGAGCCAGTTTCTCCATAATCTATACATGCAAGTCTGCTGGGAAACAGGTTGAAAGGTATGGTTGGTAATAATGTTGAAAATCATTCAAGCATTTCATTACTATTTTCACACTTTAGAATTGAGGGAGCAGTTTCTGACCAATCAGTACGCATTGTATCAGTATGCAGTTAGGTTAGGTAAAGACATTTTAGTGCATTGCATTATGGTTTTTTTAGCTGGGTTTTAATCACTTCAGCTTTTTTTTTTATATGTCCTTGGGCATGATCTCTTGACAGGAAAGTTGAATAACATGCCAAAATAAAGCAAATGCAACGAATCAACCCTTCCATCAAAACCTTGTGTGTTTCACTGAAAAATGTGCAGCTTGGGAATGTAGAAGAAGCGGAAGTGAATGTGGCTATTTATTAGAATCCTACAAGGTATAAAAAGGTACTTAGACAGTAACAGAGTGAGTGATATGGCTGGATCCTTCTGCGGATGCCACGAAAAACTCATGACGTTTACTGAATTACTTTCCATAAATATTATGGAATGGAGAAAGCATGTACAGAATGTATTAGCAATGCAACTGAATTTCTGCAATAGATCCTCTTAAGTTAGGATGGCATGGCATACACTGTTTTTTTCCAAGCATTTTGGCCTTTTGATGGCCTGCTGCACACTGTGCCCCAAAGACCATTGGGTGGAGATAAAGCAGATATGAAATTTAATTTCCTTACCATTTTAAATTAAAATAATAAATTATGGCGATTTATTTATTTATTTTATTTATATTTAAATTTATATGCCGCCCTTCTCCCCATGGGACTCAGGGCGGCTCACAGCATATTAAAACATTGTACAAAAAGAAATTTTCCCCTGCTAAAAACCAATTAAAATCCAAATATTAGTAGCTGTGGCTCTTTAAAATTGTTTAAAAATTGTCCCTATTTAAAACTCACCTTAGGT
>NW_015426080.1:0-1269 GCF_001527695.2 Protobothrops mucrosquamatus | reverse complement strand
AACTGGTCCAAAGTTACCTAGCTGGCTTTCATGGTTAAGACGAGACTAGAATTCATAGTCTCCTGGTTTCTAGCCTGGTGTCTTAACCACTAGACCCAACTGGATGAAGGATGTTGATTTCCCTAAGAAATCCAATTACGTATCACCTGTCAACTGTCCAGTTGGCCTTTCCAGAAAAAGAAACTCCTGGGACATAATTTTACCAAGGGTATAACATTTTACTGAAAATCTACATTGGCATAGAAGAAGCAAAACCAGCTCTGATTTCCCGCGCAAACACAAGCATAGTTATTTCCATTTTCCCTCCGAGCCACCCACAACTAATACTTTTTGTTTCATTTTGTTATGAGAAAACAGTTAGCCACACTTCCAAAGATGCCTCGGTTGCCTAAATACCATCTCACACCCCCCCGACCTTTGCATTCCATTCCACAACTGTAGGTGAAATGGCAAATCAGTCTTGACATCATCCTTCCTAACGAAGGTGGCCAAGGGTGGAGGCTGATGGAGGGAAGGCGTAGCTAAATGATGGAAGTTACCACAGCAGCGGGCTGCCCCAAAGAAGAGGGAGTCAAGCTATTCTCCAAAGCACCTGAAGGCAGGACGAGAAGTGACGGATGGAAACTGATCAAGGAGAGAAGCAACCTGGAACTAAGGAGAAACTTCCTGACAGTCAGAACAATTAACCAGTGGAACCACCTGCCTCCAGAAGCGGTGAATGCTCCAACACTGGAAGTTTTTAAGAAGAGCTTGACCAACCAGTTGTCTGAAATGGTGTAGGGTTCCTGCCTGAGCAGGGAGTTGGACTAGATGACCTCCAAGGTCCCTTCCAACTTTATTATTATTATTATTATTATTATTATTATTATTATTATTATTATTATTATTATTATTATTATTATTATTATTATTATTATGAAACGGCTGTTTATTCTATCTGGATTTATGAGCGTCCCAAACACATCTGGCTACATGCTCTCAGAAATGGCATGCTGGCTAGTTGGATCGGTCTCTCGGTGCCCATCCTGGACAGCCTTGCTGGACTGTTTGATGGTACTTTAACCTCAGCATCTCATGCCAGGAACTCTGATTGCCGAAGAAGACTCTCGCTGTTCAAAGAGCCGGTGGCTCTGAGCCTTACATAGGCAGTTTGTTTATTTCCTTCGTGGCTATTTTTACCCTCTGCATATCAAATGCTCTGTTCTCAGACTATCATTAAAGAACAAACTCCGGGTCGGTTGCTGGTGTTGATCCTCTTTTATTAGGACA
>NW_015426079.1:0-1269 GCF_001527695.2 Protobothrops mucrosquamatus | reverse complement strand
GAATGGCACAATAGCCTTTAACCGTGTCTAAACAAAACACTAAGGAAGAAGCTAAGTCAGGTTTGTGTCACATTGTTTAGTTCTTTGACAATGTTTGCAGAACCTCCTGTAGTGCCGCTTTGGAAATGTGGAACTGAGAGATTATGTTTGTTTCTTCTTCCTGTAAGTTCTGGATCAGCCTTTTCAATTTGATATCAGCCTAGGGCAGGGGCAGGCAACCGTGGCTCTTTTATGACTCGTGGACTTCAACTCCCAGAATTCCTGAGCCAGCCATGCTGAGGGGAAAGGGAGAGGTTTCCATACTGAGCCATGCTGGATCAGGAATTCTGGGAGTTGAAGTCCACGAGTCATAAAAGAGCCACGGTTGCCTACCCCTGGCCTAGGGTATCAGAAGTCTGCCAAAAGGAAGACATGTCCTCCTTTTTGTCCTCATGTTCTCTCTCTGACAGACACAGCCTTAAAATCAAATATTGTTCAGCTTTTTGAGTGGCTGGGGCTTGTTGTTGCTTTACTGTTTTCACAACAGTAGTCACTGAAACTTTTGTGTATTGTGCCCTTGTAAATTGTCTCCTTCTTTCTTTCTCTCGTCCATCAATGTACTTGACAGCCCAGACTTACATTATTTAATTATTTCCTAATTCCAGCAACTGGCCTCGATCCAGCCCCTTCGAATATACAGTATGATCTGAATAATCTGTAGATCGTATGACTTGTCCTATGGCGAAATTTGAAAAGCATGTTGTTGATTCTATATTCTCACAAGCATACGTTGCTGGAAATAAATATTTGTTGGAAAAGTATTGTATTTGAAAAAAAACAGGCTGAAGCTGGAAGAAATAATTTCGCATACATGTAGGCTTAAGTACATTTTTTTTGTTGTAATTTTTGTTGTTGTTGCTAAGAAAGTTAAACAGTGAGCGTGCCTTCTTTTTCCATTTGTCTTGCTTTGCAATTGTCCATCCCCTCCTTTGCCTGTTTAAATATCTGGCAACTCTGTACAGAAATGTGGACATGATGCCAGTTGGGAATTATGAATGCTGGCTTTCAGCATATCTGCAAGATGTTAGTTGATGTGGATAGACGAAGGCAACTACTTCAGAGGTGGCTGGATGATGTGGTTAAAAAAAGGCTGATGCACATAATAATAATAATAATAATAATAATAATAATAATAATAATAATAATAATAATAATAATAATAATAATAATAATAATAATAATAATAATAATAATAATAATAATAATAATAAAGTTGGAAGGGATCTTGGA
>NW_015426078.1:0-1269 GCF_001527695.2 Protobothrops mucrosquamatus | reverse complement strand
TAGATGTGGTTCCATTGAGGACCACTCGCTGAGTACGGCCGGTCAGCCAGCTACGGATCCATCTGGTGGTGATGCTGTCTACCCCACATTTCTCTATCTTGTCAAGTAGTAGGTTGTGATGTACTTTATCAAATGCCTTACTGAAGTCCAAGTAAATTATGTCCACAGCATTCCTCTCATCCACTAATTTTGTCACTTGTCTTTGAAAGAAGACATAAAAGTAACATTATAGTGAATAATCCTTTCAGTATCTTTGAAAGTAAATAGACATCGTACATAGAAACACTTGGATGAATTCTTTTCTTTTTTTCAGAAAAAGAGGGCCAGTGGCATATGCTTCCCAGAAGCCATGGTTGTTAAATGCTACTGTGGAAGAAAATATCACTTTTGAAAGCCCCTTCAATAAACAAAGGTAATGTGTGTAAGAGCCATGTAAAAACTGATTATAGTCAGTCCTCATTATCATCCTGTCAGTAAACATTTTTACTGTTGTTGACAATGTTATTTTCCTAGCTACATTGTGCAAATGTTGAGTTATTGTATCAGCTATAGTTACCTTTCAACTATGTAAACATCGGAAGCATCAACCCATATCGATCAGGGATCTCTCTTTTCCTGAAAAGTCTCTCAAAGAATGTATTTTCCAACCTGGAAAATTATTTATAAAATAAGTAACCAATGTGTTTGAGCACATTTCAGCACTAGGTAGTTTTTGTTTTGTTTTTTTAGTTATAATATGCCACATTTGCTTCTGACATCCTTCTTTAAGAAGTCATTTATTGTGATATATCCAGTACAAGATGACTTCTCAAAGAAGTCTTAAGAATAATTCCAAAGTCTTAGCACTCTTTATTAAATAGCAGTTTAAACATAACACTCTCACAGTTGTCCATTATATCACCTTCTCTTAAGTCCTTCTGTTTCTCTTGTTAATGTTTATTTTTTTAGACACTGCCATCACATTTTAGATCTTTTCAATTTATTTTATGTAGTAATTTACACTTCCCAGTACAAATACATGAATGCCATGCTCTTGACCTACAGTGTTGACAAGTTTAAACTAGCAAATAATTTGATTTAAATCATTTAGATCCTGAAGCCCCTAAAGGCAGTTGTAGGTTATAGTCTCCAAGGAATACAGAACCAAGGCACACTTTTTTTAGCTTCAAAATATTTGACAATGAGCTATTAAAGTATAATTTATTTGCATGAAACAGGTGGGATTCCCATTAGAAAAATAAGTGCTTAGCAAGCATGCATTTTCCAAAG
>NW_015426077.1:0-1269 GCF_001527695.2 Protobothrops mucrosquamatus | reverse complement strand
CCCCCCCCCCCCCCCAAATTGTCTTATTTTCCTTTCAGTTAATGTTGGATAGTTTCCCTATGTCTTCTAATTTGATTAAATCCCTTTTCTTAATTTTCTCTTTCTCTTTTTCATATACATTTTAATTCACATCTAGATCTGAATATAAATAAATTGAAGAACTTAAAGCCAAGAGCCTTTTCACATATCTGGTGTTATGCCTTTGTGTTTAATTGTTCAGCAGAAAGTTTTGCCTAGTAAATGTGTGTAAAATTAACTTGTATGAGAGGATACTACCTGTGTTAAGCTATTTTTTTTAAAGTAAATTTTTGTTGCTTTAAAACAATTGCAACAAAAAAGCGAGCATAGCATATAAATGAAGGTATAATTAAAATAATATATAGCATTGTGTGTATGTGTGTGAGTGTGTGTATGTGTGTGTGTTTATGGCCTCTGATGTCAAGTATACAAGCATCTTTCCAAAAACAGTCCTTTTTACACAATCTGGGCACACTAGATTCAAAGTTCTTCAGTAATAGATGCATTTTACATCTATCCATTTCTGACTTCCTTAGAGGATCTGCGGATAGTTCTCCAAATATCTGCTAAAGCTTCCTGTCTGAAGCAATTTCTACTCATTACTATATTCTCTAACCAAATGGGGCCATGTAGGATTAGGATACAGGCCAGCCTGGTAGTTGCATTTGATAAGCTGATCACAAGGAGGATTTATACTGTATTGGGTGCAAAATTGGGCTGGATGGATTGTTTTTGTACTGGGAAGTCCCAATTTGTTTTCCATTGAAAATGAAATCTGGGAAAGAAAAGGGTGATGATGTTGTCCATTGGGAATGGGTTCCATGACATAAAATAGCCTGTTGACCTGTTTTGCCTATTGGATTATAACAGGGTTGAGAAAAATTCAGTCCTTCTGCAGCCTCCTTTCAAGTTCTTATTTTTTGCACATTGGTCTCATGTTATAACCAATTAGTTCTCCTCATTTGCACCAAGTGAGATATAGCCCTGTCTAATTTTAAAGTTTACTGATTTCTTACAGTATAAGGCCATTACAGATTCTAGACTTCAGAGTGAAGCTGCTGCTTCCATTTTTTTTTCTAACAAAGATTAAACCTTTCCATCTCAAAATAGGATTCTTTCTAAAGAGTCTCAATTTGAGGATCCAATTTCAATAACTGTAAAATAGGTCATTTCATTTCTTCCTATAACTTAAAGGGCCCTATCTTGTGCCTCTGAAAGTAATGTGATGGATTTGCAGTTGTCCTCACTAGA
>NW_015426076.1:0-1269 GCF_001527695.2 Protobothrops mucrosquamatus | reverse complement strand
TTTAAGAGATAGTTTCTTTTTAAGGGGTTTGTGTGTGCCTATTCTTAAAATGTTCCGGCGTGTTGCACAGAACCCCACCCTGTTTTGACTGGGCACCCTGGTACCTTTCAGATTCAATTCTTCCTTCGGTTGTACCTTCTGTCGACCCAGGCAGACCGCAGCGATGTGGCCTTTCTTCCCGCACGCTCGGCAAATGGCGAAACGGAACCGACATTCCGCTCACTTGTGGCGTCCACCACATCCGAGGCAATGAAGCTCAGCTGGGCCCTTGTCCTGACGATCTTTGGACCTCCTCCCAGCTTCTTGGTAAAGCTTGTCCACCTCTTCTTCAGGATCTTCTTCCGAATCCTCTCGCACGTCTTCCTTGTGGATGGTGGCAGTCTCTGGAGCGCTTCGATTAGGCCGCATGTTCTTGACCGCCCCACCTGCAGCTTCTTCTGCTGAAACCTCTTGCAGAGCATCTTGGAAAGAGACATCTTCCTTAGCGAACAGCTTCTGCTGTAGTCTCTGTTCCTCAGTCTGCACACAAAACGATCACGCAGTCTTTCCTCTAAGTCCTTGAAATCACACGGTTTAGCTGCTCTTCTCAAAGCTGCAATGTATTCTTTTGCTGATTCCCCAGCTCGCTGATCCCTCTGTTCAAATGTGTGCCTCCAAGCCATGACAGATTGCTTGGGCTGGAAGTCTTCCTTTAAAACTTTCTTCAGATCGGAGTATGACACCGTTTCCAGCAAGGCCGGGGCGATTAGGTTCTCGGCGATCTCAAAGGCGTCTTGCCCACAAATGCACAACATTGTGGCAGCCTTCAAGCCTTCCTCCCTTATCTGGTTTACGCGGAAGTAAGTCTCGACTCTTGCAACGTAAGATTTCCACTTCTCGGGGTGAGAGACGTCGAATTCCGCTAAACGCCCAACTTTCGCCATGATCGAGGATCAGGGTCTTCTTCAGCCGCACGCACCCTCCAGCGATTTCGTACTGGCAGGATAAACGCTGACTTCCACGCCGTTTTTCCTCTTCCGGACTTCTTTGGGTAAGTCTTCAAGCTTCCCTAGCTGTATAGACTGGATCCGACCTTCGTCGCCAGTGTTAAGTCCGGAGAATAATGGCGCTTGAGACGATGCATTTCTAACAAGTCTTTATTCTCTGCTTCCAATCTACGAACAACCCGAGCAGAGGCACGCAGGCCTCTATTTATACCTTCTGATCCCCGGGCAAATCCAACCAATCACAAGGCGGTCTTTTCCCGCCTTGCGCATGCGCGCAAGGCCG
>NW_015426075.1:0-1269 GCF_001527695.2 Protobothrops mucrosquamatus | reverse complement strand
CCCCCCCCTTACCCCCATGGTGATGGCGACCGCGAGCCCCCCACAGCCTCCCCAATGATGCGTGACCCGAGAGGGCTACGAAGCTACCGCGCCTGCGCAAAGACCACCCCCCCAGGGCGGGGAACCTGACGCGACGGCGCGGAAGCGGGCGCGAGGCCGCCCGCGCCTGCGCAGCGCGGCGTACGGGCAAAGGAGAGGGCGGAATTGCAGGCGGCGCCTCTCCTCGGACGCGTGCGCGGAGGAGATAATAGGCGGGAGGAGAACGGGGCGAGGGGCGGGGAAAGGGAAGGCGAAAAGAGCGGGAAAGCGCGGAAGGTTAGCCCGAAACGCAAACAGGGTAGAGGGAGCGGAGGCGCGCGTGCGCGCTCGTGCTCTTGGCCTCGTTCCGCCCCTTTCCTTAAATCCCGCCCTTTAACTCTAGTTCCGCCGGCGAGGGGGGCGGGGGAGGAGGAAATTGAATTTCTTAGCCGCTGATTGGCCAGAGCGAAGAAAGAAAAAAAGATGACATTTTTAACCTTGATTATTAATTCAATATTGATTAATAATATGAATGAAAGATTTCCTCTATAAATAAAAATAAAATATAAAATAAAATAAAAACTACTATAAATAAATAAATAAATATTATATACTACTATAAATAAATAAAAAATAAAAAATAAAATAAATACTACTATAAATAAATAAATAAAAATAAATAAATAATAAATAAAATAAAATAAATACTATAAATAAATAAAATAAAAAATAAAATAAATACTACTATAAATAAATAAAAATAAAATAAATAAATACTACTTTGTTGTGGCCAGTGAAGGCATCGTTCTTATTTAACCACACCTGTGTCTTCCCTTACCTTCTCCGTGGGTAATTCCTTCCTTCCCCTCCTTTTAAATCTTTAAATCTCTTGTTTTTAAATTCCCAAATTAAATCAGCACTGCCCCCCCCAAAAAAATCTGGATAAACAAATCAAGGCAAATTTTAGGAATGTACTGCCGTTATCCTTTGCGCCCTTATAAAGCTTCTGAAAGGGAAGTTAATCGAGGAAACTTCCTTTTTTTTTCCAAGATAGAAAGCTTCTTCAAAATCCTTTCCTTCACAATCCCTCCCCCTTCCCCCCCAAAAAAATCTGGGTTTTTTTTCTTTTTCAAATGGAAGAATAAGACTGGAGTGCTCAATTTCCTTCCAATGCCTTCTGGAATAAGATAAATGATCAAAAGATAAAAGAGGAATCTAAAGCAGGCACCAGAGGGAGCTCGTGTTGAAGAT
>NW_015426074.1:0-1269 GCF_001527695.2 Protobothrops mucrosquamatus | reverse complement strand
ACCCGTGTGAGTGGGGGCCTGAATTAATTGGGTCAAGTCCAAGGCCGTCATGGAAGCCAAGAACTCCTGAGCTGCCGCCGACGTCTCACCCGCTGATGGAAGGTTGAAATCCCCCAAGACCATAAGTCTGGGGGTCCCAACCGCCACCCCGGCTATCACGTCAGCTAGCTCAGGCAGGGCTGTTGATACATAGCAGGGATCCAGGTATATAATCAGCAAGCCCACTTGAACCCCTGTATAGTATGTGTGTGGTTTTCATTTCTAGCAAGGGGAAAAAATCCCTTTAAACCAGAAACTGGCATTTGCAGGAGATGTTGGAACATATGATCCTCTAGATATGCTTGCCAACTCATTGTGATTGCACATACGTGCTGTACTGATAGTAAGGTGGCAATAATCTTATTTCTGGGAAGAGAGAGAGATGATGAAGTGTCGACACACAGCATGTCTGTCAACTTTGAGATTATATGCAATGAATATAAAAAAGGTAGCACTCAGTGTTATAAGAAGGGTGAAGGAAAATTAGGAATACTTTGTTGAATTAAACTGAGAACATGTTGTCTCAAAGAAACTACTGTAGTTTGCTTTGCTTTTTTTGGTAAGAAGTTAGACCAGCACTTAAAATATTTTTCATCCCCAAAACCAAACTCCCAGCTGAATTACTAAGAATCTACAATTCCTGATGCATTATTTTAAAAAAAAAATAGAGCTAAGGGAGGGGCAACTGGTTCAAAAACGAGTCACCAAAGTTTCTTCCAATGCTCTTAATCCTTTGGATACTGACATCCTTATCTTGATGTCATCTGTATTCATTATTTTATCTCTATTTCTAATGATAGGGAGATATCTGTTCTGTAGGCTTCTTTTTCATGATAGCTTGCATTTCTTCTTTTGTCCAAGCACAGCAACATTCTAAAAGCTACATAAAAGATAAATAGGTAAGAGATGGAAACCTCTTTTCCCTGGCCTTCCAATGCTGGGAGACTTTTTGCTTCCTGTTTCCAACAGTTATTTCACAAAAGGAACTGAAAAAACAACAGCAGCAGCTTCCAGTACCTGTTTAAGGGAAATGGATATTTTTTAGGAAGAGGAATTAACTGAAAAAAATCTATTCCCCAGTTGAGAATAACTACTACTTTATAAAGGGTTGGAAACCCTTTATGGACTATTTGCTGGATAAAAAAAATGAACTGGTGATTTCCAGATTTATCAAGTAATGTGGGTTAAATATGTCGAGAAGGGAAACATGTAATTTAGAAGGGAGAAAAT
>NW_015426073.1:0-1269 GCF_001527695.2 Protobothrops mucrosquamatus | reverse complement strand
TATACCATTTCGGACAAATGGCTGTCCAGTCTCTTCTTAAAAACTTCCAGTGTTGGAGCATTCACCACTTCTGGAGGCAGGTTGTTCCACTGGTTAATTGTTCTAACTGTCAGGAAGTTTCTCCTTAGTTCTAGGTTGCTTCTCTCCTTGATTAGTTTCCACCCGTTGCTTCTTGTCCTGCCTTCAGGCGCTTTGGAAAATAGGATGCAAAGAAACAAATGCGGCTCCAGGGAGAACTCTGGGGACACGCCAGAGTTTGAGCAAAGGATGATCTTCAACCTGGTGCTCTAAAAGGGCCTTGGTGTTTAGTTCCCTTGATTCCAGCCTCGCTTGAAGTTGTGGGGATCGAAATAGAGGCTGAGGGGTCAAAACAGAATTATTGGCAATGATTCGGTGGGTTTGGGTCACGAAGCAATGGCCCAAATGCAGTGGGAGGGAGAGGAGGCAATCAGGCTAACTTTTACTGTGTTATTTTTTTACTTTGGCTATTCTTCTGAAGCAAAGATGGATATTAGAGCAGAATAAGCTTATCCCATTTTATTCCTCTAATAATTTTATAATCTATATTTTTATATAATAACACAATAGATTTGAAATAGATGGTGGGTATATTAGCTATGCATACTGCCTTGTGTTGGCAAAAAATCAAATAATTGATTCTCTCACCCCTGTAGTATATAATAGATGTAAAAGCAATTATAAAGTGCAGGATGAGGAGGAAAAGAAAATTGTTGGATGGATCTTTCATAGCATTAGTATACATGGCCATTTAAATCTCCTCCCAATATGACCATTTAAACTCTACCTCAAACATTACTTTACCGTCTTAAGGAACAAACAAAATCCTGTCACATTATTCTTCACAGACTTTTTTCATTCAGTTCAGATGGTGGTGTATCTCAATTAGTTTACCAGGCCAAATAAAACTATACTGACCTACTAGTCATTCTATACTTGTTGGACTTCACAGATTTCTTTATTATCTATCATAGTTATATTCCATAGCAATCATAAAATAGACTTTTGATGGTTCATAACACACAACACACAATACTTAATAATAAAAATGGAAAGTACAGAAGTGTATAATTACCAGATAAGTGATCATATTTTAAAGAAACAGTTAACTGATATTATCTGTCAAATCCAGATGAGTCAGTTGAACAAGCTGGGCATAAAGGAAGATACATGAATACATATGAGTGGAATTAGTAAAATGTGGATGAAAAAGGGGCCAAGGTTGAGTTAGTGAGCTAGGAGATGCATTAC
>NW_015426072.1:0-1269 GCF_001527695.2 Protobothrops mucrosquamatus | reverse complement strand
TCCAAGCGCTTTCTGCTTGGCTCATTCACCCTTCTCTCGCATTTCCTCCAAGCGCTTTCTGCTTGGCTCATTCACCCTTCTCTCGCATTTCCTCCAAGCGCTTTCTGCTTGGCTCACTCACCCTTCTCTTTCATTTCCTCCAAGCGCTTTCTGCTTGGCTCATTCACCCTTCTCTCGCATTTCCTCCAAGCGCTTTCTATTTGGCTCATTTAGCCTTCTCTTGTATATCCTCCAAGCGCTTTCTCCTTGGCTCATTCACCCTTCTCTTGACACTCTCCGTCCGTCGGCGTCCCGAGGAGACAAAGACGACAGCAACGCAGGAACATGGTGAAAGCAAGGTGACTTTAATCCCCGGCCAAAACAAAGTCAGCACTGGGAGTGGTTTGCTCCCAGTGCTGTATATAGAGGTACCACACCCCTTCACCCCGCCCCAGGCAGCAAGCCAACATCCGCCTGGAGCTAGTAAAAGGCCCCGTAGTCCGGCCCCACCCCCTCCTGGACACAGTCACGCAGGGTTCGTTGTCCCGGCGGCCGCTTGGCGGCTGCAACACGCCATCCCCATCTTGGTCAGTCCGTCCGAGGTTGCAGCTCCGTTCACGCTGTGGAAGTCTTTTCTCGGCTCCTGCATCCTCCCGGCGTTGTCGGCTGGGCGGGCCGGTCGAATGGCCACGGGCCGACAGCTCTCCTGGCCGTTGCTCGCAGCAGTCTCTGCTGGCCCCTCCCCCGACGTCCACGGTCTGTCCTGGCCCTCCGCGGCTTCCCTTTGCTGACTTCTGGCATCTCGGTGGGGCCGCGGCAAGCGGCAGGGCTCTGCATGGCCCCCGCCTTGCCCCCGCGCTGGGCGACGCCGGCTGAGGCCCTTGTGACCCAAGCACGGTAGGCGGTAGCTCGGGGAACCGCGGGGAGGGGGGTGGGTCGTACCTGCCGGTCAGAGCTATGCCGGTGGAGCGCTGGGCGGCTGCGGCGGCGTGCTGCTGTTGGGCGGTCGTGGCATCGTTCAGCTGCTGCGGGATTCGCGACTCCCCCCCCAGCGAATGGCAAGCCCCGCGGAGCTTGACATCTCTCACATTTCCTGCAAGCGCTTTCTGCTTGGCTCATTTACCCTTCTCTCGCATTTCCTCCAAGCGCTTTCTGCTTGGCTCATTCACACTTCTCTCGCATTTCCTCCAAGCACTTTCTGCTTGGCTCATTCACCCTTCTCTTTCATTTCTTCAAAGCGCTTTCTGCTTGGCTCATTCACCCTTCTCTCGCATTTCCTCCAAGCGCTTT
>NW_015426071.1:0-1269 GCF_001527695.2 Protobothrops mucrosquamatus | reverse complement strand
AAGTTTTTAAGAAGAGACTGGACAGCCATTTGTCCGAAATGGTATAGGGTTTCCTGCCTGAGCAGGGGGTTGGACTAGATGACCTTCAAGGTCCCTTCCAACTTTACTATTATTATTATTATTATTATTATTATTATTATTATTATTATTATTATTATTATTATTATTATTATTATTATTATTATTATTATTATAAATATGAGTCAGTTGCCAAGCGTCTGAATTTCGGTCAGAGATGCTGCCATCGCCATGAGTGTGAAGGACGGTTGTAAGTCATAACTCACTCCCAATGGTCACTAAATAAGCAGTTGTAAGTCAAGGACTACCTTGACTTAAAAAAAATTCTACCTGCAGGTCACTTTGACCCACCGGCTGCACTCCGCCTTGCTCCGATTCCCGACAGCCTGTTTCCCTTCTCCGGTGGGAAGACCGGAGCATTTTGCAGCTTCTCTTGTTATTGCCGATTTGCCGAGCTATTTCTCAGTAGATGCAATCTCTCTCCTGCCCATTACCCCGACCTAGAGAAAAAAACAGCAAGGGGCTTAATTGGCCCATTAGAGCATTGGGAAACGACGGGAGCAAATACATTTCAATGCATTTATAGCCGTGGAGATACGAATCGCAGCAGCGGGTTATCTACTTCCTTCAATGCACTGGCAGAAGACCAAACAGGTGGGCAGGCCCTGACTTTCTGCTCCTGAGAGTAGCACCGAGTGATACAGGTCTGTGTGTGTGTGTGTGTGTGCTCTGTTGGGGCTGGTTGGGTTGTTAAAGCCAGCCACACAATTGAAGCCACAGCCCTTTTTGTGCATCTCGCAG
This sequence comes from Protobothrops mucrosquamatus, assembly GCF_001527695.2. NCBI lineage: Eukaryota > Metazoa > Chordata > Lepidosauria > Squamata > Viperidae > Protobothrops > Protobothrops mucrosquamatus. The sequence goes on along the minus strand of NW_015426071.1, from coordinate 450 downwards.
CTGCCATCTTGATTTTGTGTACATAAAAAGAAACAAAACGCGTCTCCTGGTTGACATCTTGAGCTGTTTGGCCATACGTACCTTGTCTGGAGACCCTTCCAGATCCAGATCATGCCCAACATCTAATTTTTATTTAATCCAAGAAAAATAAGACATTTCTCGGTTCCACTTCAACATCCTTTACGAAGCCCTGCTATTTCCCTGGAGTTGTTCCATGTTGTAAAAGATAGGGCTGTGTCAGCCATGCTGGAAAAAAAGAGAAGAAAAAGAATCTTTCACTGCACAGACTGGCCTTCAAATGCTTGTATGAGGACTTTAGCATCCAGAATTCCTCAGCCAGGATAGGTTCTCCTGGGAATTTTGGAGTCAGCATCTACAAAGAGTAGTGTATTTCCAACTTGGCAACTTGAACAGGCATGATTTCAATTCCCACAACTACTGGTGGGGAAT
>NW_015426070.1:0-1269 GCF_001527695.2 Protobothrops mucrosquamatus | reverse complement strand
CAGTAAGGCATTTGATAAAGTAGATCACAACCTACTACTTGATAAGATAGAAAAATGTGGGTTAAACAGCATCACCACTACATGGATTCGTAGCTGGCTGACCGGCCATACTTAGCATGTGCTCCTCAATGGAACTGCATCTACATGGAGGGAAGTGTGTAGTGGTCTCTGTTCTGGGCCCATTGCTCTTCAACATCTTCATCAATCATTTGGACGAGGGGATAGATGGGGAGCTCATCAAATTTGCAGACGACACCAAGCTGGCAGGAATAGCCAACACTCCAGAAGATAGGCTTAAGATACAGAAGGATCTGGACAGACTTGAACATTGGACGCTATTTAACAAAATGAAATTCAATGGTGAAAAAAATAAGGTTCTACATTTAGCTAAGAAAAATCAAATACACAGGTATAATATAGGTGGTACCTTGCTCAATAGTAGTAACTGTGAGAGGGATCTTGGAATCCTAGTGGAAAATCACTTAAATATGAGTCAGCAGTGTGCTGCAGCTGCCAAAAATCCAACACAGTGCCAAGCTGCATTAACCGAGGGATAGAATCAAGATCACTTTACAATGCCTTGGTAAGGCCACACTTGGAACACTGCATCCAGTTTTGGTCATCACGATGTAAAAAAGATGTTGAGACTCTAGAAAGAGTACAGAGAAGAGCAACAAAGATGATTAGGGGACTGGAGGTTAAAACATATAAGGAACGGTTGCTGGAATTGGGTATATCTAGTTTAATGAAGAGAAGGATGAGAGGGGACATGATAGCAGTCTTCCAATATCTCATGGGCTGCCACAAAGAAGAGGGAGTCAAGCTATTCTCCAAGGTACCTGAAGGCAGGACAAGAAGCAATGGATGGAAACTATCCAAAGAGAGAAGCAATCTAGAACTAAGGAGAAACTTCCTGACAGAACAATTAATCAGTGGAACAACCTGCCTCCAGAAGCTGTGAATGCTTCAACACTGGAAGTTTTTAAGAAGAGATTGGACAGCCATTTGTCTGAAATGGTATAGGGTTTCCTGCCTGAGTTGCACTAGATGACCTCCAAGGTCCCTTCCAAATTATTATTATTATTATTATTATTATTATTATTATTATTATTATTATTATTATTATTATTATTATTATTATTATTATTATTATTATTAAGTTTTTTGTTAGTTTTTTTGTGAAAAAAATGATTCATTGCTTTAATGATTCAATTCATTGTATGGAAGCTAGAAAAAAGACATCATTGCTTTAGTGAATAGCAAAGATAT
>NW_015426069.1:0-1269 GCF_001527695.2 Protobothrops mucrosquamatus | reverse complement strand
GTATAAAACATTATCCCCAATAAAAACCAATTAAAAACAAATATTTGTCGCTGTGTCTTATTAAAATCATTAAAATTGTCCCTATTTAAAATTCACCCTAGGCCAGACCCGCTTGCTGAAAAAGCCATGTCTTGAGGGCGCGGCGGAAAGCTAGGAGATCCGGAATCGTCCGGATCTCGGGGGGTAGTTCGTTCCAGACTAATGGCGAATTTGTCAATGCCGATGATGGTGTTCAAGTGGTGCTCCAGTTGTTTTGGGATTGCACCCAAGGTGCCTATTACTATTGGTACTACCCTTGCTTGCTTTTGCCACAATCTTTCTATTTCTATTTGTAGGTCTTTGTATTTTGTTATCTCCTCCAATTCTTTCTCCTCTATTCTGCTGTCTCCAGGCACTGCCACGTCCACTATCAAGACTTTTTTGTCTTTCTTATCGACAATTGTTAAGTCCGGGGTGTTATGTTGCAGGTGCTTGTCTGTTTGAATTCTGAAGTCCCAGAGCAGTTTAACTTTATCATTTTCTATGACTTTCTCTATTTTATGATCCCACCAGTTCTTGCTTGCAGGCAAATGATATTTCTTGCAGATCTTCCAATGCACCATTGTTGCTGCTTGTAGTCAGTCTGTGCGATCTTCTTGCAGCAGCTTTATTATTATTATTATTATTATTATTATTATTATTATTGTTGTTGTTGTTATTATTATTATTATTATTATTATTATTATTATTATTATTATTATTATTATTATTACCACCACCACCACCACCACCACCACCACATGTCCTGTTTTCAATAAGGGAAAAAGTCTAAATGACAGTGTTGAAAACAGGACCTATAATGCAACCCAGGGTCATTTTTTTCCTGCAGCCTTCTGACAATCCAAGATTCATTTAACAACCGCGTTCCCAACGTAACAACGGCAGTGATTGACTGAAAAACTGGCCAGAAAGCTGGTAAAAGGGGGCAAAATTCCATTTTGAAACGTCTCGCTCAGCAAACACAAATTTTGGGCTGACCTCTTGCATATTTCTCGACTCCTTCGTTGCAAGCATCCTTGTGCTCTTTCCTCCCCCCCCCCTTCAAATTTAGACCAGCTATTCCTACAAAGATCTTTTTGCGAGGCTCCCATGAATTATAAATGCTGGCCTTTTACGAGCTCTTCTGGGGGAAACGCAGATAATTGGAAATTGGGAGGCTAAGCTTGACTGCTGGCTCAGGCAGTTTCTCCCTTACCTCCTTCAGCTTCGTGAAAGCCCATCTGCTTTTAT
>NW_015426068.1:0-1269 GCF_001527695.2 Protobothrops mucrosquamatus | reverse complement strand
ATCATATCTTTCTTATTATAAAAATCTAATTATATCTAAGGGTTATCCATTCTTTTAATCATATTCAAACAAATATTTAATCATATAATGTCCCCTCTGGTAGGTCAAATCTTCTATTTTTTAAGTCTAACTCTAGCTTTCTTCCTTTGCCAAGTAGCTTTCCAGGCCAAGGCAATTAAATTGCCAAAGAATTTTTCCTCTGTTTTTGTGAGAATTGCTTGGAATGAGGAAGACAATTTATGTAAGATATTTTTGAGGAGGAATTCCTCCCATTTATTATCCTTAAGCAACTCCCACTTTTCTTCTCCCTCAGCTTTTCGTTTTTTGTCTCCCAATTTCTGACATTTCCCCTAACATCTCTATAGTCCATTTTTAAAAATCTTCTTTCTTGTCCTCAAGTGTATTTTGCAGACCTAGGGGGTAAAGTGTCCATTTTCATTATTATAGCTGAGTATTGCAAGGTTTATTTGTCTGTGGCAGTTTGTATTTCCCTTCTTTTATATCTTCTGTCTTTAAATCAATTTCTTCTGATTCATCTTCTGTTTTCTGGGTTGCTTGTTCATACTTTATAGTCATTGTCTGGGAACTTTCTAGTTGTAGATTTAAATTAGAGATTTGCTCATTTATGTTAACTAAATTGTTTTTATTCTCATCATAATTTCTTTCTGTTTCTTCTTTATGTGAAACAATTGTCTGGTGAATTAATTGTAGCATAGAATATATTTCCTTCTGAAAAGTATTTATTTTTTCTTGAAGCGTCACTCCTGCAGCTCCTTCATAAACCTGACTGGGGGCTACAAATGGAGGTGTTGGGTATATTTCATGCATTTTTAGCTGGGTATAAGGCCTCCATTTTGTTTTCCCCCTCCAGATATTGTCAAAACTTTTGTGATCTCCAAATACAAGTCTTATCTAATATCATCAATCTTAATGGCAATAGAACAAAGTTTCATTTAGTTTTTCTGGTCTTTATATATAGCCTTTATAATCCAATAGGTTCCAAGATATGAGTCCAGCACTAAAAGCAATGTTTTATAATAGTCCTTCTGCTCCGGTATCCAAAAATTGTCAGTCAAGCCAAGTTACAATCCACAATGTTCAAAGTGTTCAAAATATTCAACCACCCTAAAAACAATCCAAAGCTCTCTCCCAGCCTCACATAGCCAAAAGTCAGATTTTTCTTTCTCTCCAAATAGTTTTTAAGATTAAAAGTCAGAGTTCAGTAGGTATTTATAGTCCACGAAGATCAGGGTGATAAGTATGCCAAAA
>NW_015426067.1:0-1269 GCF_001527695.2 Protobothrops mucrosquamatus | reverse complement strand
AAATGCTCAGATAGCCTTAAAATATTTATTTACTTTGGAATAAACTCCATTTAACTCAGTGGGTTTTATTTTTGAGTTTATGTACAGAGACTAATGTTTTTAACTGCATTCTTTTACATTTGCATACCTGGAAATTTCACAGCAGTGTAAATCAATATAAATGCCTGTACTTTGTAACCAGACCAATCTTAATATTAAAGATACAAAAGCATTTGAAAAAAAAACCCTTAATGAACTGAGTCCACCCCTTACATTACTTCACTCAGATTATTTTAAAACTAAGGTTTTGATCTATGCCTTTTTTTTACTGTTATATAGAACTTATTACTCTGATGCTAATATAAATATGTTCCAGTCTAGGTTTGAAATATATAATTTCAGTGTTTAAATAAATATGATATTAATAAATGATACTGTAGACTTCATGTTGACTTTAAAAAATTATTACTATTTTGTAACTATCATATAATATAAGCTCATATTTGTAGCTCTTAGACTTTGATTACTATCTGTAATCAGTTTGATTCTGACTTACGTTCATTGTCCTGGGTGAAGAAGTGGGAAGCAGTTTTGGACTACCTAGAAAAACCTGAAAGGGCATCATTGGGAACTGTAGATTGATTGAAGAGGGGGGAAAAAAATCAATGTGCGACTTCTTTTCTCCGTTGAATCTTCCACTGATCCCTCACTTTCTTTCAAAAATCAAATCTGAATCCAGCTGTGTTTCAGCAAAGCAGTTACTTATGAATATCTAGCTGTGATGGAATTTTAAAATGCCACACTAAACTTTGGACAATCTTGTTTTAACCATGTCACATCTTCTGCCTTTTGCAGATGTCCTCTTCAGCCCAAGGTAGCCAAAAATGGGTCTCAAGATGGGCAAGCCTTGCAGATAGCTACACGGGCTCAGGTTCTGCCCCTGGACCTGGGGATGCTGAGCCGGCTTCCCTCTGTCACGTTAACACAGGTAGATAAGGCAACGGATGTCATTCTTGCATTTCAAAGGACTTTAATTGTATAAAATCAACTTGTTTCTGTACCCATTTTCCATTGTTTTAAATTTGGGTTTCTATTCCAAGCTTATAATTTAATGTTCCTAAACTGGATATTTTTGCTGGTAAGAATTCCTTTATATAGGAGGCAATATCAAACTATGTGATACTTGAGGAACATCCCCCATGTCCAAATGTGAGTAGCTTCTGCTTTGGAATTCAAATTGGCTAGCAATGCAAATTTTTCAGTATTGAAGTGATATGATCAAAGTAAATT
>NW_015426066.1:0-1269 GCF_001527695.2 Protobothrops mucrosquamatus | reverse complement strand
TAGAGTAGAGTAGAGTAGAGTAGAGTAGAGTAGAGTAGAGTAGGGAATAGGGAATAGGGAATAGGGTAGAGTGGAATAGGAATAGGAATAGGAGTAGGAATAGGAATAGGAATAGGAGTAGAGTAGAGTAGAGTAGAGTAGAGTAGGGAATAGGGAATAGGGTAGAGTGGAATAGGAATAGGAATAGGGTAGAGTAGAGTAGAGTAGAGTAGAGTAGAGTAGAGTAGAGTAGAATAGGGAATAGGGTAGAGTGGAATAGGAATGGAATGGAATGGAATAGAATAGAATAGAGCAGAATAGAATAGAATAGAATAGAATAGAATAGAATAGAATAGAATAGAAATAGAGAGCTGGAAGGGACCTTGGAGGTCTTCTAATCCAACCCCCTGCCCATAGCAGGAGACCTTATGCCATTCCAGACAAACGGTTGTCCAATTTCTTCTTGAAAACCTCCACAACGTCTGGAAGTAAGATGTTCCACTGATTAATTGTTCTCAATCTCAGGAAAGTTTGCTTAGTTCTAGATTGGCCACCTCTGTATTGCACTGCAAACTCTCTGTAGGGAGAACAAACCCCACTCTCTGCTAGTATAAATAGGGGGCGAACCCCACTCCTTTCTAGCCCTGAGGATGTTGCGTCATGAAATGTCTGCAGAAAAAGCCACCAAACTCAGAGAGCACCAAGGACCTCACAGTTCAATCCTGAGCTACAAATATTCTCATCAGCACTGATGATGTTACCTAGTTGAGTAATGAAACATCTGCAAGAAAAGAACCAAGTTCAGGAAGGTCTAAGGATCCCACACATCTCCTCCTCCTCTTTGCAACCCCACTCCTTCTAGCACTGATGATGTCACCTAGTTAGGTCATGAAACGTCTGCAAGGAAACAGCCAAGCTCAGAGAGCATCCAGAACCCACAGTCCTCCTCCTCTTCCTCCTCTTCCTGCTCCTCTTCATCCTCCTCCTCCTGTCCCCCCTCCCCTTCCTCCTCCTGCTCCTCCCCCACTCCTTTCTAGCACTGATGATGTTACCTAGTTGGGCAATGAAACATCTACAAGGAAGCAGCCAAGCTCAGAGAGCATCCAGGACCCCACAGTCCTCCTCCTCTTCCTCCTACTCCTACTCCTCTCCCCACTCTTCTTCTTCTTCTTCTTCTTCTTCTTCTTCTTCCTCCTCCTCCTCCTCCTCCTCCTCCTCCTCCTCCTCCTCCTCCCCCTCCCCCTCCACTCCTTTCTAGCACTGATGATGTTACCTAGTTGGGTCATGATA
>NW_015426065.1:0-1269 GCF_001527695.2 Protobothrops mucrosquamatus | reverse complement strand
TTTAAAATTATTTCCTCGAATGCAGGGGAAAAAAACAAACAAACCACGGCCCTTTTAAAAACCCCAGCTGGTTTTTACCTTTGTAAAAATCTAAAGACACATATTTTGCCATTTGCACCCTGAATAAAATTTATTCTGTCCCCGCTATAGCAAAAAACAAGGAATATTAACAGGAATTAAAATGCTCACAAGAGGCAAGAAGCCAGGCGGCAAGTAGGGGTTTAAAACTTGTTCAGGCGTGTCAGGACCGCGATTCCGCGCATGCGTGTTTCTGAGGCCTTGTTTGGGACATGCCCGGGCATGTCATACTCCCGTGATCTGGGCAGGCGCAATGCTCAAGGGCGTGGCATTGCAAGGGGCAAGGGAGTTTGTGCGGGCAGGCCTGAACAGCTAGCGATTTAATTGCAGCAGTCTTTTGAAGATGGCAACCTCTGATTCCAAAGCTGTTTTTAAACCAGCAAAAGCTAGCGTCGAACACTCTGATACAAGGCCCCAGCTGGCAGAATGCAACAAAATCTGTTGCAGGGGTTATGATAAAGAAATTTTTTTATTCAGACCTGTGTTGCATGACTGTAGCATGGTGTGCTGTAACTTGAATGATGAGGTGCAGACACGGACAGCCTGTGAAATGGTGAATGAGGCTACATTATCTCCCAGCAATGGTAAGTAAATATGTTTTTATTTATGATAATGTAAATGCTGCTGGAGCAGGTAGCACACTAACAGGAAGTGCTTTATATTTTGCAGCCTCTGAATTAATAACACCTAGACAGCAAACACTTCAAGACACCCCGATTTTATATTCCTGTGGTAATCGCCGTGGTCACAAAGATTCTGCAGATTTTTCTGATCTAGACTATAACAGGGATTATGAGCTATCCCAGAGACCACGCTATCTACCCTGTGAGTTAAAGAGCTGCAATTTGTGTAAAGACTGGTTTGCTTGCGACTGCGGACATGATTTGTGGGGCACAGGCGGGTCAACGTATTGTAAAATAGCGTGTTATGGTCCTTTATCTTCTGATTCTGATAGTGATGATGAGGGATATTTTTCTGATGGTGGAGTCATACCCCCTCTGAACTCTGTATAACCAATAAAAGACTGTGTTAACGTCAACACTTGAACATTTGTCAGTGGTCTTTCAGTATAACGATGCATGAAAAGCTTCTAAGCCGTATTTATTATACACCAGGATGTGTAGGGAGTTATGGAGGTGTGAATACCCTTTTTCAGGAAGCTAGAAAACATGATAAAAACCTGACCATGAA
>NW_015426064.1:0-1269 GCF_001527695.2 Protobothrops mucrosquamatus | reverse complement strand
TCCACAAACACAACATCAAGACAGCATTCTGCACAAACCGAAAAATATCCACCATCCTAAGAAACCCCAAAGACAAAATTGAGTTAGAAAATCAAGGAGTATATGAAATCCCATGCACCGCCTGCCCCACCACATACATCGGACAAACCAACAGAAGAATAAGTGCACGCATTGAAGAACACAAAAACTCAGTCAGAAAAGAGGAACCAACTTCTTCCCTGGTCCAACACCTTAAAGCCACAGGACATAAAATTGACTTTAAAAAGACCAGAACTATCGCCAAAACTGAACACTTTAACAACAGAATAATCAGAGAAGCCATCGAGATAGAAAAGCGCCCACACAGCATGAATAAACGAGATGATACCTCCCGCCTACCAGCCATTTGGAAACCCGCCCTTATTGACAAACGAGTCCCCAACACAAAGAATGACACTAGACCCACACTCACGAAAACCACACAGGATGTCACCACCACACATCCACGCAAAAAACAAACCCAAACCCACACCGATGATGAGGCACGACCACAAACCAGAAGCCAGACCACAGCTGCATCATTAGCCATTTTAAACCCCTCCAATCCATACATAAAGCAAATTGACACCCACCATGAAGATATGGCACGACCACGAACGCGAAGCCAAACAACAGCAATGCAGCTCTCCATCTCAAATCCCCCGGCAACTCAGACTAATCCGAGCACTACAAAGCTCCCACCCAAACAGAACACACCCCCATCCAATCAGAGCACAGCCAAGCCCCTAACCAATCAGAACACACCTCCACCCAATCAGAACACAGCCAAGCTCCCACCCAATCAGTTCATACCCCCACTGGCAGTTAAAAGGAAGAAACAGCTGCGATCACACATTGCTTCTAGAAGCACGAAGCCAAAAACACCAGCCTGAAGATGACGAATGGGACTTCGTCGAAACGTCGCCAAGATACTTCCAATTTTACGCGGGAGAAAACCCGAATAACCAAAGACCTATACACGCACACACACACACACACACACACACACTACCAGGAACTCAAGATATTATATATAGCACTGTTCCAAAAAATTTCACAACCAAATTTTGGAATAAATTGGGAATAAAGAGAATAACTGACCACTGAGTTTCCATGGTTTGCATGGCTCAGGGTAGACCTTGACATAGGACCATAATGAGCCTGTCTGTTATGTTCAGATGTAACAGTTGTAAAATGGGTTAGTCATGTGACCAATCTGATTTTATGACCCTTTTTGCACTGGTCGTTAAG
>NW_015426063.1:0-1269 GCF_001527695.2 Protobothrops mucrosquamatus | reverse complement strand
GTCATTTAGCCAATAGCGTCCTAAACCTTTATCCAACCTTAGATCAGTACGCCGATTTTTGTATTGCTACACGAATAGCCACGAAAAGCCCTCTCAAATCACCACTAAAAAAAAAATAAATACCTCACACATACAGGTATATTTATTCCTTGAGTTTTCGAGTGATGTTTTTCTCATTTCATTCTTCTTCATCGCCCCCTCCCTCCCCACCGTAATCCATAGATCAGTCTTTGGAGCTGTGGGTCATCTGCTTGTCCGAGAGGGAGGGAGCTGTGTGATTTTTTTTCCCCTAGCTCAATTTGGCAGTAGCACTTCTAAAACTAAAAACAACCTTTAATTGGAGATCAAAGAACGGCCTGTAACAGACCGCTTATTTAACGTCGGCGGGTTTGCTTAAAATAAACTCCTTTCCCTTGCAGACTTCTTTGGGTTCAGCCAGACGGGAGATTCAAGGCAGCCTTTATTCCAAAGCGGGCTACAGAATGGCGGCTGGAGAGGTCCTGCTCAAAGTCTTCTCGCTGGGAAGAAGGGCACCAACCAAGCATCCGTTTCAAGGAGGCCTGAGCACAAGTCACTCATTGCCGGCCTCTTCTTAAGCGCACTTGCTTGCAAAGCCAAGCCAGTGAAGGCCCGCCGAGGAAACGCGCGTTGGGCCCTTGACCTCTCCTTTCAAGCCAAAATCTTGAAAAGGAGGGGATGGTTCTCCGGGGCCGGAATGAGGCGGGGGGGGGAGGAGGAGGGAAAGAGATGGATTACTCTCAGCGATTTGGCTCATCGGGGTTGCCCGAGCGAAGGCAGAGGCGCTTCCTAGAGCACCATCCTTAAGTCAGCCTTAAGCCTGTGTAAAGTCCGGGTCTTGTCGATGCAAGAGGACTTAGCGCTTGCGCCCTGACGTCCCTGCTTCGTTTCATTTGGACGGCACCCCTTTCCGCAGAAAGAGAAGGAAGCAGGCCACCACCAAAGACGTCTCTGCGCTTTTGGAAAGTTTGGACCTTGCGTAATTGTCGGTTCCCCCGCTGGTGGCTTCTACGAGGCGGAGGTGAAACTTTGCAGCGGGTGAACAGCACCAAGAAGGCTCATCCCCAGGAAAGAAAGAAAAAGAAAGAAAGAAAGAAAGAAAGAAAGAAAGAAAGAAAGAAAGAAAGAAAGACAGAGAGAAAGAGAGAGAGAGAGAGAGAGAGAAAGAAAGAAAGAAAGAAAGAAAGAAAGGAGAGAGAGAGAGAGAAAGAAAGAGAAAGAGAGAGAAAGAGAGAGAGAGAAAGAGAGAGA
>NW_015426062.1:0-1269 GCF_001527695.2 Protobothrops mucrosquamatus | reverse complement strand
CTCTTTCCCCCATAAGATCTACTGTCATATTCAGATCAATACAGTTCTTATTCTATCAATCAAACAAAAAATACCTTTCTAATATTCATCAATAATCTTCAGTCTATACATATCTTAATTAATTTGACATTCCATCTTTTAGACAATAACCTAATAAGTTTTTCTTAACTTTAATTTCGCATTGATATTTAAATTTAACGTTTAATCTTTATCATTTCCGGATTTTAAATGATCCCAATTTCTCAGTCTCCTATCTCATATTTAGGGCTAATGATATTTTTTCCTTTTCCTTTTTCTACTTCCTTCTTTTCTTCCTTTCCAGAAAAAGAGAAAAAATAAATAAATAAATAAATAAACCATCAGCATTTATACCACAAGCCAATATACGAATTTAATTATTAGTATTTATACTTCTAAGTGTCTCAACTCATGACAATATCTTAAATTCAAGTCTTAGTTATCTATAAACATTCAAACTTTTAGCAAATCAATAACCTGGTGATTAATTTTCCGTTAATATTTTAATTTAACATTTAATATTTATCTTTTTTCCAAATTTTAATTAAGCACAATTCCTTTATCGCAATTCCTCATATAATCTAATATTTAAAATACAGACCTTATATGTAAATTCTATCATATGTCTTAATAAACTAATAAGACAATATAATATTCTTATTTTGATATTTATATTTCTAGATTTTATAAAACTAATTTTTTCTCAAATCATTACAATATCTTATGTTCAAAATACATATTCTATCCATTTAAATATATTCTATTTTAGATCTCATGTATAGATCAAAACCCCAATCCCTTTCAGTCTTATTCTAGCTTTTTTCCTCTGCCAAATCATCTTTTGTATCTTCGCTTTTAAATCATCAAAAAGATCTCCTTGTATTGTTGTAACTATTGTTTGATATTGATAAGGGCGTTCAGTTGCTGTTTTCTTAAGAGGGCTAGCTGATTTAGCAGGTCATCTCTTTATTTTTCCAGTTCGATGCAGTTGTCCTGAAGTATTTATCTTCTCTTTCATCTGTTTTTCTTTTTCATCTTCAAATTCCTTCTGATTTATAAGAAAAGTCCTTTCCTTGTTCTCTATTATCAGTTTCCTTTTTGTGTTTTCCACTGTTTGTATTTGTTGAGTATCTAAGTCTTCTGTCATAACATTTGGTTGTTTCCCCTTCTCTATAGAATTCTGTATAGATGATTCTTTAGTTGAAGTCATAGTTTGAGCCGGCATACGGAGAGTTTGGATAATTGCTTTTA
>NW_015426061.1:0-1269 GCF_001527695.2 Protobothrops mucrosquamatus | reverse complement strand
TTGACACACAAGGAGGGGGAGAACCAGCATCGCAGTCAGCAAGCCGACGAGCAGCTGTAATTAACGGAGGGGGAGAACCAGCATCGCAGTCAGCAAGCCGACGAGCAGCTGTAATTAACAATCAGCTGAGGGGAGGCAGCCTGGAGAGCATAGGGCGTCGCCAGCAGAAGCACAGGGCATCGGCAGGAAGGTTCCAGACAGAAAGACTAATGGGGCAATTAACTGAAAGATGCTGGTTGGGGGAATAGGAGGGTGTGATGTAGGAGGGCGGGGGTGTGGTGGTGTTGCTTGGTGGAGGGTGGGGTGAACTTGGGAGTGTATTTAAATAACGCTGGGAGGCAGTAGCTCCCAGCGTAAACTTTATTTGTAAAGAGCCTCAAGCTGAAGGTCTTTGTTAATGTCAGAAGCTTGTTCCTCATTAAACCGTGATGTCATGAGTAAACAGCGTCTTTGGGTGCTTTGTCAACTCACGTTCCGGTAAGGACAGGTGACAGTCTGCTCAGGCTGTGCAGCAGTCCTCGCTGGGGTGGCTGCGGTGGGGGCATCGCTCCCTGGGCCATCCCCAGGCCGGCGAGCCGGCTACGCATCTCCCCAGGCCGGGCTGGGTGGCAGGGTGGCATTGCTTCCTGCACTGTCCCCGGGCTGCTCCCCGGGCTGCCGACCCAGCCATATGTCTCCCCGAGCCGGGCTGGGCTGCAGCAGGGAGGCATCGCTTCCTGGGCCATCCCCGGGCTGTTCCCTAGGCAGCCAAGCTCGCCACGCATTTTCCCGGGCCAGTCCGTGGTGTCCCGGGTGCCTTTCAGCACCTTCTACTGCCTCCTGCTCCCTTCCCCTCCCTGCCTCTTCGGCGCCGTCTGCCTTTCGTTCTCTCTCTCTCTCTCTCTCTCCTCATCTGGAGAGGGGGGGGGCAGAGGAAACAGAGAGAGGGTGACTTGTTCGGGCGAAGAACCAGTGGAGGAGGACAAGGCAAAGTAAGTCAAAAGCACTTCGTGCTAGCATCTCCCGAGCCCTTGTTATCCCTGCCACAGACTCGGCTCATCCACCCTCACTCTCTCCTCTTCTTTCTCTAAGGACGAGGCTGCTCGCTTCAAATGGTTGGCTACCAAGGCCCGGGAGCCAGGCAGGCGGACAAGTCTCGACCACAGCATTTTCTTGCTGCTGTTGTTTTGCGCGCGCGCGGCGCTGGCTGGGAACAGAGGCAAGCAAGCTCTATGGTTGGAAGTCCTTGCAGCTTGGGAGCCAGGATCTTCCCCCTCTCAGTCCCAAATC
>NW_015426060.1:0-1269 GCF_001527695.2 Protobothrops mucrosquamatus | reverse complement strand
TTCTTTCTTTCTTTCTTTCTTTCTTTCTTTCTTTCTTTCTTTCTTTCTTTCTTTCTTTCTTTCTTTCTTTCTTTCTTCTCCTCCTCCTCCCTCCCTCCCTCCCTCCCTCCCTTCCTTCCTTCCTATCCTCACTGCTACTCTCTTTGGTCTGCCATAAATCAACTTCCTTCAGGGAAGTCTTGACCTCATCCTGTGCCTTTGACTGATGGTTGATTTGCATGTAGACATTATTCTGTGATTATGTTGGCCAGACAGAAGAGCTGTCAAAGGAGTCAATAAGAAAAGTCAGCCAACTTATATCTCACTGCAGTTTGGAAACTTGCCTACTTGTTACATTACTATTTCTCCCCCCCCCCTCCGGTTGGGTCTGAACAGATGCTGGGGAAGGAACCCCAAATCTGAAATTCTTATATAATCAAATCCAGTTTGGGGCATGGAGTCATCTAGTTTCAATGGGAGCTTTTCAACAGTTGTTTTAAAAAACTGTTCAGCTTTAAACCAAGAAATGCACAAATAATCAAAATAATATCAGATTTCAAATGTCTTCACAAGATGAGTATTGTTCCCCAATCCTCTACGATGTGATACTCCTAGCCATAATAGAAACTTTTGAAATTTGGGCGATTCTTGTTTCTGCAATAATGAGATCTAGAAGCTTGACTGTTTAAATTGAATCTTTTCTTTCTGGTTCTGCCTGTCCGTCCATCCGTCCGTCTGTCTGTTTCTTTCTCCCTATTTATCTCTCTTGATGTCTATCATCTCTCTTTTTAATCTCTCTTTATCTCTCTCTTTCTCTTTCAATGTCTATCATATATCTATCTATCTACATCTATCTATCTATCTGTCTGTCTATCTGTCTGTCTATCTATCTATCTATCTATCTATCTATCTATCTATCTATCTATCTATCTATCTATCTAATCTCCTATCTATCTTCTGTCTATCTGTCTGTCTGTCTGTCTATTTATCATCTATCATCTCACATCTATCTATTATCTATCATATCTGTCATCTATTATCTCTATCATCTATTCCATCCATCCACCCACCTACCCACCCACCCACCTACCTACCTACCTACTTATCATCTATCTATCTATCTATCTATCTATCTATCTATCTATCTATCTATCTATCTATCTATCTATCTATCCATCCATCCATCCATCCATCCATCCATCCACCTACATCCATCTCTCTCTCTCTCTCTCTCTCTCTCTCTCTCTCTCTCTCTCTCTCTCTCTCTCCCCCTCTCTCCCCCTCCCCCTC
>NW_015426059.1:0-1269 GCF_001527695.2 Protobothrops mucrosquamatus | reverse complement strand
ATCATCTAGGCAAAATATATAACAGAAACTTTTCTGAAAACAGCAGCATGATGTGCTAAGCAGGCACAGCAGTTTTATTCAGCTAATTCTCAATAGGTTGGCTGCATTGTCCTCTACATATAGAAGAATGAATATCTGCAATAGAGATATTTAGAACTCTGCATGATTATAGAATCTTAAATCATATTAAATCAACTCTATAAGTTGATCTTATAGAGATTTCCATTTCAGGAATTGTTTGTTTATCTTGTGGAGGATGTCAGAATTAAGTGTCAGTGGACTAAAGAGATTATGATGAGTAGTGTGGCTGTGCAGATTTTTCAAAGGAGATACTTATAACATGTTACAACACGTTTGAAACATGTCTTGGACTTGTTAAAATGACCATATCTTTTTCTAGGTTTATATTGTTCCTTTGGCAGCTATTTCTGGCCATCTCTGAATTTGGTGCATGTAGACACAATTAGAAGTAACTGTTAAAGCACCACATAAATATGGAAAGATTTAGCTGCTTTAATAATTTTTTTTAAAAAATCATTTTATAGTATTCCCACATGGACCAAAGTACTCTTCAAAAGATTTGCACAGCCCTACTGCTGAGTGTGGTTGTCTTTTTTCACAAATAGTTTTAATTACATGGGGTGAATGTATTGCAGTCTTGAACCTATATGGTCAGAACTACTGTAAGTTCTACGAGTTCAGTAATATTTATTCTACTGTAAAGAATTTAGGATTGCAGCCTTGACAAAAAAGACATATTAGCAAAGGGAAAGAGGATAAAATTCATCGCTTTGTTCAGAGCTAAAAACCCCATCTTTCAAAATATACCATTATTTCACATCACATATTGAAAATGACACTGAAAGAAACAGCAGATTCCATAAAATTATAGTGTCAAAAATCTGGGGAGGATATGCTCTGATTATTACAAACTTTGGAATAATTTGAAAAACAGGCAGTTATACTGACAATTAAGAAAACCACGCTAAAATGGAAAAATTGTGACACACATGGTAAATATTCATACCATGCATATATTTATTAGTCAACAATCTCCTCGAAGAGCAGTATTTAGTTAGACAAGAGAAACGAAAAACCTGAATTATGATTATATAGAGGGGGAAAGAAATCCTCAGTGAAATATTTCAATTACTACTATTTTCAGAAATAATTCTTCATGATGAAGAATAAAGTAAGTATCATATTTCTATAGAGATGTGGAAGGAAATTGTTGCTATCAGCTTCGTCCAAGTTGAAGCATAAATCCAC
>NW_015426058.1:0-1269 GCF_001527695.2 Protobothrops mucrosquamatus | reverse complement strand
ATTTTTTTAAAAGCAATGAATATCATCACTACCATGCCATTTAATGTGATATTATGTCATGATGTCATTATAGAAGATCTCTCTTACATCCCATTTCTGTACATTACTGGAAGTAGCATTGAAATTTGAAACAAGACCGACAGAGTTTTGTTTTAATTGTTACTAATTTTAAAGCATCCTTAGGTGCTACTACATGTTCCCTTCTTATGATTAAGTTTTAACTTTCTTTTGTAGTGTGTGATCCTGTGATGGGTGACAAATGGAGCGGGGAAGGCTATATGGTTGGTAATCCATTATGAACTTGGCCCATCTTTATACACAAATGTGTTATGCCAAAGTAATAACATATTGTATGTTTTAGGCATAATAAATCCTATAGTATACAGCATTCACCAGAAATTATTAGGACAGTCCCCCACAGATGTATTTCCATGTTTATTCTACAACAAATTAGTGCCAGTTTTCTGCAAAAGATATACATAGGCATCTTCTGTTTCTTCTGAACATTGCTTAAGACTAAACTGCTTTTGAACAGAAAGCTAATCCCAAATTTTCACGATAGAAGAATGAGACAGCTTGAATGCATAAATGAATGCTTCCATGAAAATCTTTTCATTGTAAGTGGCTTGTCAGTGAATTTGAGTTATTTTCCTTATGCCAGTCTAACCTTTTTACAATTTTGCATTTTAGTGTGTGGATGTGCATTAGCAAATATCTAGAGTGTTGCTACTATGCACCTCATATTTGTACAAGTTCATACATTTTTTGCTGAAAGAGCTGAACCATAGATACCTGAAGATTAGGAGACTGTGTATTGTAGCTAACCTGGAGTGTTTATAACCTTATATTGGGGATTGTCAACATTTGTTTTGACATGGAAACTTTCTAAATGTACTTTGCTTATGAGTCTCAGTTACTAGTTAATTGAGTGGAACTGTCCCTGCATGTGTTTGTATTTGAACTCTTTTCACTTTCCTAGAATAAACTGCCTAACCATCTAAATTCATTATAACTTCCTTTGTTTTACAGTATGTTCCAGAGGATCTCTTTCCTGTGTATAAGAATAATGTGGTACCTGTAGCAGATATAATAACACCAAATCAGTTTGAAGCTGAGTGAGTGTTGTTAAAAAATTTCCAGAGACAATAATTTTTTCATTGTTCAGCAGATTACATTACCTTTATAATGAATAGCAACAACAAAGGATGATGATGATGATGATCAAGAAGAAGAAGAATAGGCTTGAGAGTTTTCTTGCCCTCTAAAAAA
>NW_015426057.1:0-1269 GCF_001527695.2 Protobothrops mucrosquamatus | reverse complement strand
AAGCAGCACTCATTACACCTCTATGTCCATGAACTGCATTGGTGAGCAGTGAGCTTCCGGGTGTAATTCAAGGCATTGGTGATGACCTATAAATCCCTATGTGGCATGGGACTGGGATATTTGAGGTCCAACTCTCCCCCATTATATCTACCTATCCTATCCCATCAAATCTGGCAGGAAGGGCATATTATGGATCCTTTCTACTAAGGAATGTCATCTGATGAGACCCAGGAAGAGACCCTTTTCTTCAGTGGTGTCTGCCCTTTGGAACATCATTTCCCTGGACCTTAGATTGGCATGTACCCTTCTGGCCTTTAGGAAGGGCCTGAAGACTTTGTTTTCCCATCTTACCTGGGAATCTTGTAGTGATGGCTATATTGTTAGTAAATTGGACTCCATTCTCACATATTATTTTCAAACATTACTTATTGTTTTTAATGTGCTTCAGTAATTTTTGTTGTATGATTTTGATTATATTTTGCATTTTTTTGAGATTTAACTTTGTGAGCTGCCCAGAGTCATGTATGCAAGATGAGCAGCTATATAAATTGAATACATACATACATACATACATACATACATACATACATACATACACATATCAGATACTGTATCTCTACCACCATTGCTATCTCTCCATCTGACATCAATGTTCATGCCTTCTCAAACAACAGGAGGCCATTTTTTGTTGGATTCACATGCTTGATCACAATGATTTTTTTTCTTTCCCTCCTTTTATACTTTCCCTTTCACTTCCTCTTGTAAAGCAATCTCAAGTCCCAGAAATAGTATATTACCATTTGTTATAAATTGAGAGTTTGCAGAGGGTTTAAGAATTAATTTCTCCCAGCGGAAAATAAAACTGAGGGAGTAATTTCTAACACAGGACTATTCATCTCAATGCTATCTATTGTGTACACTCTCATGTGTGAAAATGAATGGTGTCTGTTAACCTGAGTGGAAAGCTGCTTGCTGAGCTGGTTGCCTGAGTTTTGTATCTCAGTGAGGATATGGAGCTGCCACAAACTGTTCCACGTAGTACAAGATTGCATCAGTACTTGGCATTTTTAGATAATAATAATAATAATAATAATAATAATAATAATAATAATAATAATAATAATAATAATAATAATAATAATAATAATAATAATAATAATAATAATAATAATAATAATAATAATAATAATAATAATAATAAAGTTGGAAGGGACCTTGGAGGTCATCTAGTCCAACCCCCTGCTCAGGCAGGAAACCCTATACCATTTC
>NW_015426056.1:0-1269 GCF_001527695.2 Protobothrops mucrosquamatus | reverse complement strand
CATTGTAATTCCAGAACTTTTCATTTTAGGAAAAGCTGTTTCTGGTTAACTTTCAGGTCCACACCTAGAAAAGAGAGACCTTTGTTGTCATGATTTTAGAGTAACATGTAATCTATCTTTCCTTTCTTCTTCTCCATTTACAACTGTTTCTACTATTTTGATGCATTCAAGTAAATGTTCTTCAATGAACTTTATAACCTTGACTCTCCATTTCCTTTCATTCCAGTAAAACCAAGGCTGGCAATTTCACACAAGTAGAATATGGTCCCCTTTGCCTTATGCTAGTTACACCATAGATTATATACTCTTTTACTGTACATACACCACTCCATTTATCTGCAGCTATTCTTCAACTTCTTCAATCAAATTGCAATCAAAAACATTAGGAAGGAACTTCTTCCACCTAGCTTCTCCCAGAAAGCTATGTAATGATACAGAGATATAGGTTTTTTTAAAAAATCTTCCATCTCATAACAGTAGAGTTCCAGAAACCTTCAAAAAGAAACTCTAAAGAAACTCTAACGCTCTTTGAGTAAGTTAAAAAAACAGAAGAATCTGTTGCTGAGATATAATAAAACTTCCAGGAAATTGGAGGATTCAACATATTAATTAGAGAGAGAGAGAGAGAGAGATGGGGGGAAGGGAGCGTGTGGGAGAGAGAGAGATTACGATAAAGAAGTCGGAAAACTTACACCGGGACAGCGGGGGGGGGGGGAAGAACCACCTCTACAGACCAGGAAGCTAGAGAAGGAGAACGAGGTTGAAACAGGTAGACTACAGAGAGAGAGAGGTGGGATTCAGCCAGTTCACACCAATTCGGCAGAACCAGTAGCTAATTTTTTGTTGCCCAAGCCCAGAACGGACTTCTGGAAGCAGCATCCACACAGAGAACTGGTTGTTCACATATCTGAATCCCACCACTGGAGATAGACAATCATATTCAACCAACTTTAGGTCTTTTAATGCAAAGAATGTTAAATATGGACATATTGACTAAGCTTTCTACCCACGTATTTAACTTCATTTCCTCACCTAATGTATTTATACTGAAGACTCCACCTAGATTGAATGTATCTTAATGGTATTATATTCTGTTATATTGTTTACACAGCTAAAATACTATCGTTATTAAATTTTGGATTCTACCTTTCAGGAAATGTGATTGAAATTTTGCAGAAGGCCACTCTATACATTAAAAACAAATGAAACCAAGATATACTTCACTTCAAAGAAGTTGCTAAGGTCAGATTATTTTAAGTGGTGTGGGGA
>NW_015426055.1:0-1269 GCF_001527695.2 Protobothrops mucrosquamatus | reverse complement strand
ATATATTAATTTCCCCACAAGTTGGGGAACCCAAAAATACATGTGTGTTCCGGATCCGACCTCTCCCTCAAAAGTTAGGCCAGGGCCTATCTCGCTTTGTTGGCAAATAGCCAATTAAGCATGAAAAGTCAAAATTTGAAACTGCCCTTAAATTCGAAAAGTATACATATATTCAGGTTCCCCACAGGTTGGGTAACCCAAAAAAAATGTGTTTTCCGGATCCGACCTCTCCTTCAAAAGATAGGCCAGGGCCTATCTCGCATTTGTTGACAAATAGCCAATTAAGCATGAAAAGTCAAAATTTGAAACTGACCTCAAATTCGAAAAGTATACATATATTCCCGTTCCCCACAGGTTGGGGAACCCAAAAAAACATTTCTTATCCAGAACCGACCTCTCCCTCAAAAGTTAGGCCAGGGCCTATCTCACATTTTTTGGCAACTAGCCAATTAAGCATGAAAAGTCAAAAATTGAAACTGACCTCAAATTCAAAAACTATACATATATTCCCGTTCCCCACAGGTTGGGGAACCCGAAAAAACATTTCATTTCCGGATCCGACCTCTCCCTCAAAAGTTAAGCCAGGGTCTATCTTGCTTTTGTTGGCAAATAGCCAATTAAGCATGAAAAGTCAAAATTTGAAACTGACCTCAAAGTCGGAAAGTATACACATATTCAGGTTCCCCACAGGTTGGGGAACCCGAAAAAACATTTCTTATCCAGATTCGACCTCTCTCTCAAAAGTTAGGCCAGGGCGTATCTCGCATTTGTTGGCAAATAGCCAATTGAGCATGGAAAGTCAAAATTTGAAACTGACCTCAAATTCGAAAAGTAAACATATATTCAGGTTCCCCACCGGTTGGGGAACCTGAAAAATCATATTTTTTCCGGATGCGACCTCTCCTTCAGGAGTTAGGCCAGGGCATATCTCGCATTTGTTGGCAAATAGCCAATTAAGAATGAAAAGTCAAAATTTGAAACTGACCTCTAATTTGAAAAGTATACATATATTCAGGTTCCACACAGGTTGGGGAACCCGAAAAAACGTGTTTTCCGTATCCGACCTCTCCCTCAAAAGTTAGGCCAGGGCCAATTCGAACATACTATCATATGTGGTGGGAGTGTCCGCGAGCTTGTGACTTCTGGACTAAACTTAAAGAATGGTTCGAAGAAATACTAGAGCGAGTGGTAGAGTTAAAACCAGAATTTCCCTCTCTCTCTCTCTCTTTTTCTCTCTCTCTCTCTCTTTCTCTCTCTCTCTCTCTCTCT
>NW_015426054.1:0-1269 GCF_001527695.2 Protobothrops mucrosquamatus | reverse complement strand
ACAACAGTTTTTTTAAGATTATAAATTTTTTTTTATCACAGTATTGTACAAATTTTTACAAAACGATTTGCTTTATGCCTCATTTCAGCCTTTTAAATTCACAAAAGTATCATTGAAAGGGAAGATTGATTGATCTGCCCATTCAGCAGCACTGAAGAGAAGGGGGGAGGGCCGGGTCATAGGTAAACTCCGCCCCCCCAGTACAAACCACTCCAATTCATGATCGAAACATCCACCCAGATATTAGGAAGGTCAAGTAGACTTGTCACAACTCAACTGCGAGTTCAGATAGGATTTGGACCAAAGGGCATCTCTTGATCTCAGATCAAAATATTTCTCTGTGGTGTGAACTCCAGTTTTCAACAATAGGTCCAATGACAGATGAACAGACCACTGGTTAATGGGTTACCATGAACTTCTGAAACTCTGAACACTTGTTGACCCACACCCTACTGCTTACAATAGACTGGCGCTGATATTAACAATATTAACAATGCAATATGACAAAGGGTGGGGTGGGGATTAGCAACCCACAGATACAACCCTGTTTTAGGAATGGCATTACCTGGCCTGTCTTTTCTGGAGAAAAATTGCTCCAAATTACAAACCAAGGGGATTCTGGATCCTCGGAACATCCATTTGGATTTTCTCGTTCAATTTTGCAAAATGCAGAGGACTGACTCCAAGTAACAGCTACACAAGTGATGTCAATTCAGGTCCAAGGTGATTTTTGCTCATGGGTCTCCCCAGGAGGGGTGACAGGCCTTGTGAAAAACGACGTCAGTTATGAAGTCTCCAGCATTTGCACTATGACACCAAGATGTGTACAATATCACTGTGGCTTCTAGGTGATACTACAATCTTTTGGCTTCCTGAGGCCCTCTTGTTTCTTTTTTTAATTTTCCTTGGGAATCAGAATTGACACCTGGAGTTCTAAATCAAATACATTGCTTGGATTATGTCAATACATTCAGTAGAAATATTATAATTCAGAGGAAAACAGCAACCACGACACAGAGAGAGAGAGAGACGCCTTTGGTGGAACCAAGGAAGATAAGCTGAGCATCTTGAAGGAACATCTCATCCATTGCCTCATCCCCCCTCCCCCGGCAATGTCCATTCCCTGAATTTGTAATGGAGAAAGCCTCACACACAGAGGGTCCAAGCCCACCTTTAGAGGACCATCCTACAGCTATCGTGCTAAGAAAAGTGCTTATGTCTGATCCATGGAGTCTTTCAGAAGAAGATTTCCATGGTGACCAACCGGAT
>NW_015426053.1:0-1269 GCF_001527695.2 Protobothrops mucrosquamatus | reverse complement strand
AATTCATATTATTACTTCCCAGTTATATTTTTAATGGCTTCCTTTTTCCATCATGTTAAGACACTGGAATTTGGTAGCAGTTTTGGAGTCCTCTGAGAGCTGAATACGAGCCTTTAGTGCATCAGCTCCCAACCTTTTCTATACCCGGCACCCCTAGAATGCTTCTGATATATTCTCGCACCTCTTACAAAAGTTTGAAATAATGGCAACAAATGATGCATATGAACTATAATTTTGAAAAGTCAAGTTTTTGCACCCCATGGAATATCATCTTGCACCCCCAGGGGGGTGCGAGCACCCTCTCGTTGGGAACCCCTGCTTTAGTGGATGACATTGTGGACATCTGGCTCAGAGCCTTGACTGTGCCTTCTTCCCACTTCTTCCCTAGCACTTTACCTGGGTTCAGGTAGTCCTCGACTTAACAGCAGTTCATTTAGTGACCGTTCAAAGTTACAGTGGCATTGGAAAAATTGATTTATGACTTATGACCGGTGCAGTATCCCGGTGGTCATACGATCAAAATTCAGACACTCGGCAGCTGACTCATATTTATGACGGTTGCAGTGTCCTGGGCTCATCTGATCACTTTTTGCAGCTTTCTGACAAGTAAAGTCCATGGGGAAGCCAGATTCACTTAATAACCATATTACTAACTTAACAACTGCAGTGATTCACTTAACAATTGTGGCAAGAAAAGTCGTAAAATGGGGCAAAACTCATTTAATAAATGTCTCGCTTAGCAACGGAAATTTTGGGCTCAGTTGTGGTCGTAAGTCAAGGACTAACTGTATTATTGCACCAGTTACACAGAATTTAATTATGTAATAATAATAATAATAACAACAACAACAATAATAACCAAATGAAGAACAGAATAGAGGCATGAGAAGATAAAGCACTGCATGGCCAGTACATTAAAAAAATAGCTGGGAAAGCAGATAATAACAAGACCTGGCAATGGCTAAGAGCAGGAAAGTTGAAGAAAGAGACCGAGGGACTAATTCTGGCGGCACAAGACCAAGCCTTAAGGACAAATACATACAAAGTCAAAATTGAGAAGCAAGAACTGATGGGATCATAAAATAGAGAAAGTCATAGAAAATGATAAAGTTAAACTGCTCTGGGACTTCAGAATTCAAACAGACAAGCACCTGCAACATAACACCCCGGACTTAACAATTGTCGATAAGAAAGACAAAAAAGTCTGGATAGTGGACGTGGCAGTGCCTGGAGACAGCAGAATAGACGAGAAAGAACTGGAGAAGATAA
>NW_015426052.1:0-1269 GCF_001527695.2 Protobothrops mucrosquamatus | reverse complement strand
GATTTTACTTAGGGATGATTTTAAGAATAATTTTAATAGGAATAACAGCTTCTAATATTTGGTTTTTAATTTGGTTTTATAGGGGTCTATATTTTTTGTATCTTGTATTTGTACTTGTTTTAATATGCTGTGCACCGCCCTGAGTCCTGCGGGAGAAGGGCGGTATATAAATTAAATTATTATTATTATTATTATTATTAAGTACTAAGGCAAAAAATAAATAAATCTCACAATTGGACATAACTCACTTAAAACCACCTTGCTTAGCAACAAGATTCTAGTCCCAATTGAGGTTATAAGTAGAGGAACCACCACCACCACCCCGTATATTGAACCCTTAGAATTTAGGAACCCGAAAAGGTTCTATTTTCCTCCTGAATCAATCCAGCTGTTCCATGGGTGGGAACAGCTGTGAGATCCTCTTGTCAAGAAGAAACATGGACCATGTTGATGTTCCTCAAAATAACTCGCGCCCAAGAACGATACGCATTGCGTAGCTCCATAATTAATTCCCATTTAGTGCACGGTAAATCCTTCTTCCACCTCAGAGGTGTCCAACTTTGGTAACTTTAGGACCTGTGGACTTCAACTCCCAGAATGCCCCAGCGAGTCTTCAGAAGGGAATTCTGGGAGTTGAAGTCCACAAGTCTTTATAAGGGAATTCTGGGAGTTGAAGTCCACAAGGGAATTCAAGGGAAGTCCACAAGTTTTCAGAAGAGAATTCTGGGATTTGAGGTCCACAAGTCTCAAAGTACCTCAACTATAAAATTGTAATCTATATCGATTTCATCAATAGATTGCCCTCCTAACCGTGCTTTTGTCTCCCTTCAGACGTGCTGCATGCCTCCCCTGACTCCTGCTCCACCATTCCCAGCCCCGACCAGACCCCAAAGCCCCACAGAGCAGGCCATTCTCCCAACACAGCCGCTCTGAGGCCAGAAAGCATTATCGTGACAAATGGACCTTTGACCTCTGCCCCGTTGCCCGGCGTGGAATTGGAGAGAAGTTCCCATTCATCCACCCTAGAGCAGCCGATGGGCTTTCCAAGGTCCTCCAAGGGTCTCCTACGTGAGAACATGACCGATCCTGCCTTCCACACCGTACCCCTGTACCCCTTTTCTCCTTCCAGCCCTCATGTCCCCTCCCATCCTCTCCAGTTGCTTCCGATGGGCCTGAACCATCCGGCATTATCCATGCCCCCGGGGCGCCTGACCAATCGGATGTCCATGAGGTACCCAGGGATGGACCAGTCGCAGAGGCTACTGGATT
>NW_015426051.1:0-1269 GCF_001527695.2 Protobothrops mucrosquamatus | reverse complement strand
TCTTCTAGTGTCAGCCGTGGATCCAGGAGGACACCCAGATTGCGTACCCTCTCTGAGGGAGCCAAAGTTTCGCCCCCTATAGTCAGCGACGGAGTCAGCTGACTATGCCTGGGAGCCGGCAACCACAGCCACTCAGTCTTGGAAGGGTTGAGCCTGAGTCTGTTTCTCCCCATCCAGACCCGTACGGCCTCCAGGCACCTATATCTATATTTACATCTATATTTACAGCATATCTATATATTTACATCTATATTTACAGCAAATATCTATATATTTACATCTATATTTACAGCAAATAAGGTAGTCAGGCACATCACTATATCATCAGGTAAATTACAGATCAGCATACAGAGCACGCAGAAGAAAAAAGGCGGGAAAAGGGGAAACTTCCCTTTTATATCCAGCAACCAATCATAACATAGATTGTATCATTCAGGAGCTCGTACTCTCCAACCAGTCAACTACCACTATGAGTTCTGACCCATTAATCACTTTACTGTTTCAGCTATTAAATTAAATACCTTAACACACTGCTTCGATAATAATCCTCTAATTCATGATATACAAGATATACAAGAAAAAAAAATCAGCATTATTTTGACATAATGCTAGCAATTACTGATTCAATCTTGAAAGATTTTAGGTATTTATGAATTTAATTCCCATATTTCTGCCAACACATAGAGTATAAGACCAGATGCATTTATCATTTAAAATAAAAAATAAACAATACAAGCTATAACATAACAAGAACCTCCCATAAATATAATTGTAGGTTATGAGATGTCTATAGGCAATTTATTTTATGGGCACCTGCTTCAGCATCCACCAATCTTCCTTGAGTCTCATTTGAAAGCACTGGAGTCAAGCATTTTCTTTATTCAAAACTACATCTCTGGACTTCCATGTAAGCATCCTTTTGTTTAGAAATATGCCTATATTTCCCCAGGTAAAAAAACACATGATGTTCTGAGATGCCAAGGGAGGGTAAGGGGAAGCACCGTCTATCCAAATGATAGGGTGATTTTCTCAAACTGCCTGATCTCCCCCACCATCTGTAGCCAAAATCAATTTCCAAGTCAAATGTCACTAATACTATAATTGGAGCTAGTCTAATTCCTTAGGTTAAGGAGTTCCCCTGAGATTTTAATTATATTACATGCTATTACATTGTCATTTTTCAACAGCTTTAAGGCAATACATAGCTCACAACAAATTGGTAGCTAGGTCAAAAAGAATGAAATTGTAACAGATGTTTACTTTGTGGTC
>NW_015426050.1:0-1269 GCF_001527695.2 Protobothrops mucrosquamatus | reverse complement strand
CGCCAACAAATTCGCAGTGCTTGGGTATGGTTAGGATGGCACTGACCTTTATAACTTACCCTACCTTTCCTGGTAAAATACATGGGGAAATCCCATTAGAGGAAAATTCCACTTAGGGTTAGGGTTAGTTCACCATGAACTCATAGAGCAAAATGGACATCGCCAAAATGTTCGCAGTGCTTGGGTATGGTTAGGAGGGCACTGACTTTTCTAGCATGCCCTATCTATGTTTCCTGGTAAAATACATGGGAAAATCCCATTGGAGGAAAATTCCACTTAGGGTTAGGGTTAGGTCACCATGAACACATAGAGCAAAATGGACATAACGAAAAAGTTTGCAGGGTTGGGTATGGTTAGGAGGGCACTGACTTTTCTAGCCTGCCCTATCTATGTTTCCTGGTAAAATACATTGGAAAATCCCATTGGAGGAAAATTCCACTAAGGTTTAGGGTTAGGTCACCATGAACTCATAGAGCAAAATGGACATCACCAACAAATTTGCAGTGCTTGGGTATGGTTAGGAGGGCACTGACTTTTCTAGCCTGCCCTATCTATCTTTCCTGGTAAAATAAATGGGGAAATCCCGTTGGAGGAAAATTCCTCTTAGGGTTAAGGTTAACTCACCATGAACTCATAGAGCAAAATGGACATCACTAAAAAGTTTGCAGGGTTGGGTATGGTTAGGAGGGCACTGACTTTTCTAGCCTGCCCTATCTATGTTTCCTGGTAAAATACATGGGAAAATCCCATTGGAGGAAAATTCCACTTAGGGTTAGGGTTAGGTCACCATGAACTCATAGAGCAAAATGGACATCACGAACAAATTTGCAGTGCTTGGGTATGGTTAGGATGGCACTGACCTTTATAACTTACCCTACCTTTCCTGGTAAAATACATGGGGAAATCCCATTAGAGGAAAATTCCACTTAGGGTTAGGGTTAGATCACCATGAACTCATAGAGCAAAATGGACATTGCCAAAATGTTCTCAGTGCTTGGGTATGGTTAGGAGGGCACTGACTTTTCTAGCCTGCCCTATCTATGTTTCCTGATAAAATACATGGGCAAATACCATTGGAGGAAAATTCCACTTAGGGTTAAGGTTAGGTCACCATGAATCCATAGAGCAAAATGGACATCACCAAAAAGTTTGCAGGGTTGGGTATGGTTAGGAGGGCACTGACTTTTCTAGCCTGCCCTATCTATCTTTCCTGGTAAAATAAATGGGGAAATCCCGTTGGAGGAAAATTCCTCTTAGGGTTAAGGTTAA
>NW_015426049.1:0-1269 GCF_001527695.2 Protobothrops mucrosquamatus | reverse complement strand
TATGTGTGTAAAAATACATTCACAGAGACAAATATGCATGCCCATGGAAGGGTGGGCACCTATCCAAGGCAACAGGAAGACATCTACCGGTTGCGCGTTTGCTCCCACAGTGATGCAGCACAACGAAAATGCCACCTGAGTGGGGTTCCTTTTCAGCTATACTCCGCTTCTGGTCATTTCCATCCTCCTCATTTTGTGTGTGTGTGTGTGGCAGCTGACCTTAGCACAGCTCTAGCTGTCTTTAAAGATGGCAGGCCATCCATCATCTCCTCTGAACGCTGTCAGCCTTCCATTTAATCTCACTTGTAATTTTCGGAGCAGAACTCGGCAAAAGTCACCGTCGGAATTTTAATGCCGTTTCCTTTTTATGAGATGCAGTGACGCCAATAAATACTTTCCCCACTTACCGAGAAAAAGAACCACCTGAAGGCACCTGAAAGGGGATGTAGTTAGCCCAGGAATTTTATGTAGACTCTCGCTTTGGGGGGAGGTTGATCGTGTTAAAGAAAGACGTTAGCTCACGTGATCAGGGATCCTGATAACTCAGATGATTGGCTAAAAGGTTATCATGTTGAGATGGCAGAATTAAATCCAGGCCTTAGCCAGCCCTGTGGGGTTGTAGAAAGTGAGAGGGATCTCGGAGTCCTAGTGGACAATCACTTAGATATGAGCCAGCCGTGCGCTGCAGCTGCCAAAAAAGCCAACACAGTGCTAGGCTACATTAACAGAGGGACAGAATCAAGATCACATGAAGTGTTGATACCACTTTACAAGGCCTTGGTAAGGCCACACTTGGAATCCTGCATCCAGTTTCGGTCACCACGATGTAAAAAAGATGTTGAGATTCTAGAAAGAGTGCAGAGAAGAGCAACAAAGATGATCAGGGGACTGGAGGCTAAAACATATAAGGAAAGGCTGCTGGAATTGGGTATGTCTAGTTTAATGAAGAGAAGGACAAGGGGGGACATGATAGCAGTGTTCCAGTATCTCAGGGGCTGCCACAAAGAAGAGGCAGTCAAGCTATTCTCCAAAGCGCCTGAAGGCAGGACAAGAAGCAACGGATGGAAACCAATCAAGGAGAGAAGCAACCTAGAACTAAGGAGAAACTTCCTGACAGTGAGAACAATTAACCAGTGGAACAACCTGCCTCCAGAAGCGGTGAATGCTCCAACACTGGAAGTTTTTAAGAAGAAACTGGACAGCCATTTGTCCGAAATGGTATAGGGTTTCCTGCCTGAGCAGGGGGTTGGACTAGATGACCTCCAAGGT
>NW_015426048.1:0-1269 GCF_001527695.2 Protobothrops mucrosquamatus | reverse complement strand
CTCGAAGGTTAGCCAAACTATTTACGACCCATATATATCGTCTGCATGGAGTACCCCGGCGCATAATCTCCGATCGCGGTGTACAATTCACCGCCAGATTTTGGAGAGAGTTTATCACCTCCATTGGCTCGTCCCAAGGATTAAGTTCAGCATTTCACCCCAGCACAAATGGAGCAGCTGAGCGGGCCAATGCGATGGTTGAGCGGTATCTACGGTGTTACGTCAACTACCAACAGACGGATTGGGCAGATCTGCTACCATTTGCCGAAGCAGCATATAATAACACTGTCCATAGCAGCACCGGTTTCACACCTTTTCGAGTTGTGCATGGGGTGGATTTCGTCCCGATTCCTGAATGTCCTCAAGGAAACCTGAGATCACAGCAACCCAATAAGTGGATGCTTCAATATAAAGACATCTGGGAAAAGGTGAAGAAAGCATTACGAAAAGCGGAGCAGACATGGAAAAACCAGGCCGATAAAAAACGGAGCCCACAAAAGCCTTTTTGGGTTGGCGATGAAGTCTACCTATCCACCAAATACCTAAAATTATGGAGGGCATGTAAAAAAACTGAGTCCAAAATATATTGGTCCCTTTAAAATCGAAAGGGTTGTCAATCCAGTAACCGTACGGTTACGACTACCACTAAGCCTTGGCAAAGTGTACCCGGTCTTCCATAGTAGCTTATTGAAACCAGCAATCAAACCATCCTTCAGACAGGTGCAACAACCTCCTGGTCCGTTGTGGGGGGGCATTATGAAATACGAAAGATACTGGATTCAAGGTATCAAAGAACCCGGTTACAATACCTAGTGCAGTGGAGGGGATACCCAGTATCCGAGGCATCATGGCTGGGGGAGGCAGATATGAATGCCCCGCGATTGGTACAAAGATATCATCGCAAGTATCCTCAGAAACCAGGGGGGAGGGGAGGTGGACCGACATCCACAACAACGAACTAACTGTGTGTTTTACCCACTTCCAGGAGGATACTTGGTAGGGGGGGCCGCCTGTCAAGCCCTCCCGGGCTTGATACACAAGGAGGGGGAGAACCAGCATCGCAGTCAGCAAGCCGACGAGCAGCTGTAATTAACGGAGGGGGAGAACCAGCATCGCAGTCAGCAAGCCGACGAGCAGCTGTAATTAACAATCAGCTGAGGGGAGGCAGCCTGGAGAGCACAGGGCATCGCCAGCAGAAGCACAGGGCGTTGGCAGGAAGGTTCCAGACGGAGAGACTAATGGGGCAATTAACTGAAAGATGCTGGTTGG
>NW_015426047.1:0-1269 GCF_001527695.2 Protobothrops mucrosquamatus | reverse complement strand
AGGACTGGCCTAGGGGTATTTTAAAGGGGTTTTAAATTAAATTTTTAGTAGAAGCGGCCAAATTTAAATAGTTATTTTTAATCTTTTTAAATTTTGTATTGTATTATATCATTGTTTTAAACTGGCTGTAAGCCGCCCTGAGTCCTCCGGGAGAAGGGCGGGGTATAAATTTAATAAAATCAAAATCAAAAATCAAATTTACTACAGAACGTAATAGTTTAATACAGCAATTTCCAAACTTCCTGATACTATGATTCTGTAAAATGATAAATTTGTGCAACTCTCCTCTTTAATAATACTAGTGATTTTAGTCAGGTTACGTTTGGCCAGGAAATTAATAGGCAAAAGTAATAAAAAGACTAACTTTTATCTTACTTGACATAAATCCAGCTAACATTGTTTGCTTCTTATTGGGTTTGGTGTGACAGTTGCCCTGCAAAAAGTAATTTTCTCTGGCTTCCATATTTTCAAATGGGAGATATATTTTTTTACCTTTTCAATGTTTTATTTTAAATAATTTTGAAGGCAATATTTTTATAGGTTGGGTGTAGACACATTCAACGTGAGCTATCGTATTTCTTATTGTTATGGGTCACTCTAGACTAGAGTAAAAGATGCCAATGGTGATTTATTTCAGGCTCCCATTATTCTCTTTTGCAGAACATTTGAAATAATTTGAGTGCTTTTGTTCTATCTAAATTCAAAACAAAAGATTTTTCTTTTTCATGAAAATGTCTAAATTTAAATGGGGTTAAATAAATTGATAAATCAATACATGCTTAACTGACTGAGTTGTTTTTATTTTTTACTGACATATAAAATAAATCTTTGGAAATACTTGCACTTTTTAATGTGCCCTTTTTTTAAAAAAAAAAAGTTAAACATAAAGGCATGGAAGCACACCACTGCAGCAAAGCTATCTTCTGCTTTTGTCATAACTACAATATTTTATACAATAATTAAATACTTGACTGTTTTTGTTTTCACGGCTTATGTTTTAAAGTATGTTTTTGAATTCTGACAAAAATAAAAAGTGTTCTTGAAGGTCATTTCATGCATAAAGTAATTTCAATTGCTTTATAAATTAAAAACTATAAATTAGATGGTTATAGCTTTTCTATATTGCAGGTATTGGATGGTAAAGAAGAAATTGAAAAACAACATAGAGAGAACATAAAGCAGCTAAATAGCGTTGTTGAATGCCAAGTGAAGGATGTTACAAGACTTCAAGTAGATCTTGAAGATCTTGAAGAAAAAAACAGAAGTGCA
>NW_015426046.1:0-1269 GCF_001527695.2 Protobothrops mucrosquamatus | reverse complement strand
TTTGCCAATAAGGGCGGGTTTCCAAATGGCTGGTAGGCAGGAGGTATCATCTTGTTTATTCATGCTGTGTGGGCGTTTTTCTATCTCGATGGCTTCTCTGATTATTCTGTTGTTAAAGTGTTCAGTTTTGGCGATAGTTCTGGTCTTTTTAAAGTCAATTTTATGTCCTGTGGCTTTAAGGTGTTGGACCAGGGAAGAAGTTGGTCAGTCAGAGCCTAAGTATTTTTCTTCCTGTAAAAGCTGCCCAAAGTATCTTTCCCCCTGTGAGAAGAGAGGGAAGGGGGCAATAGGAAAGTCACCACGGAGATTGAGAGTGAGGAGAGACAACAGGGAGGCGAGTATGAAAGGGGGAGCACCCCCGCACCCCCAACAACCTCCCGCTGGAGGAAGGATGGGGAGGGGGAGGTGGTCGACATATTAGCACGAGCTGAGGAAAATCTGAACTGGAGAGGTGCGGCCGAGAAGGGAGGAGTGAGGAAAGAATGGGAAGTAGATTGGGGAAACAGCGAAGGACCTGCCACGAAGATCGAGAGTGGGGAGAGGCAACAGAAAGAGGGATGCGCAGGAGAGAACATCCCCGCACCCCCAATAGCCTCCCGCCTGAGAAAGAGTGGGGAGGAAGAGACCAGCGTTCACATGCACACGGAGGAAAGATAGAACGGGGGAACGGAGACTAGAAAGGGTGAGGAGAGGAGGGTAGGGCCAGGGGGCCGTGAAGGAGAGAATACCCTCGCACCCCCAATGGCCCCCCACCAGAGGAAAGATAGAGAGGAGGAAACCGGCACCCACATGCGCATAGAGGAAAGACCCAACTGGAGGGCTGAGGCTAGAAAGGGAGAGGAGAGGAGGGAAGGGAAAAGGTTGTG
Organism: Protobothrops mucrosquamatus; assembly: GCF_001527695.2. Lineage (NCBI taxonomy): Eukaryota > Metazoa > Chordata > Lepidosauria > Squamata > Viperidae > Protobothrops > Protobothrops mucrosquamatus. The sequence goes on along the minus strand of NW_015426046.1, from coordinate 403 downwards.
GAAAAGTGATACGGAGATTGAGAATGGGGGGAGCGCACGACAGGAAGGTGGACATGTAAGAAGGAATACCCCCACACCAGAGGAACAACAGGAGAGCATTAATGAAAAGGAAAAGAGTGGTTACAAAGAGAGAGACACCACTGGTGGGGAGGTGACGAAAACGGATGTGGGAGCGCCGCCTGTGCCCCCCATGACCCGCCACCAAGGAGAGGCGGGGAGAAGGTTGATGGCCACACACACACTTATGGAAGAAGGGTTGAGTGGGGGTTTAGGGGGGAGGAAGAAAGAAGAGAAGAGAGAGTCTGAGGATGAGAATGAGGGAGTGATGAGAGTGGTGGGAATACGAGTGACAAAGGAGTTAGATAGCACCACGGGAAAGAAGGAAGAGAGGAAGAAGGTGAGA
>NW_015426045.1:0-1270 GCF_001527695.2 Protobothrops mucrosquamatus | reverse complement strand
AGGAGCATGAGTCAGATTCGGAAGGCTCACACCTGGATGTGCTAATTGATGCTCGCAGACGTCGTCAAGTAGCGAGAGAAAAACAACAACAGTCTATGCGACTACTCCAAAGTAAAAGGAGAAGGCAATGAGAGGCAACGCCCTGGGACTGCTGTATAAAAAGGGGAGGTGTGGGCGTTGCTGGTTGCTGAAGGCAACCATTTGCAAAGTGCTTCTTGGAATCCTGGTCTGTTCGTCTTGTTTGCAACGTGTTTCTGTGGACTATTTCCTTCCTTTGGACTTGAGTTTTGCTGTTTGTGTTTTGGACTTATTGACAGGTTTGTCACCCAAATAAAAGGGATTTTGTTTTGTATTAAAGTTTCCAGCCTATTGTATCAGCAGGAGTTTGGTCCTTGTGCCTCTAACAAGGACGGCAATAGGCTGGGATAGAACACAGACTAAGAGCTGTTTTGTAGGCTTTAAACCAGGGATGGTGAATATGGCATGTCAAACATTTGGAAAATGTTTGGTATGTCACCATCTCCAGTCCTCAAACAAAAGACAAACAATTCTTTACATATTCATTTATTTTAAAAATACAATCCAATCATGTATGTGTTCCCCAGGATCTGCTGCACACCGCTTACCTTCAGGCGATGTTCAAGTGTGTGACCATTGATGAAACAGTGACTTGTAATGAAATAGAGACTATATAGTGAGTAACCACATATTAGTAAGTAAAAGGTAAAAAGTTTCCCCTGTCCAGTCATGCCCGAGTCTAAGGGACAGTGCTCATCTTAGTTTCTTAGCTGAGGGAGTCAGCTGAGGGAGCCAGCATTGTCCAAAGACACTTCCATGGTCATGTGGCCAGCATGAATATATATCGAGCCACATGGAACACTGTTACCTTCCCACTGAAGTGGTACCTATTTAGCTGCATACATTTGCATGCTTTTGAACAGTTAGGTTGACAGGAGCTGGGACAGGAACGGGAACTCACCCTATCGTGCAGTGCTTGGGTCTCAAACTGCCTACCTTTTGGTCAACAAGCCTAGTGTTTTAACCGCTAGACCACTGTGCCCTCACATAGTGATACCTTTCATTAATTATCACTTATTTTTTAAACAGAACTGGATATCTAAACACTCCCTCAGCTAAGCAACCAGTTCTAAATTGAGGATTACCAGTATCCTTATAATAAGAGATCATTGTTATCTCTCCCAGGGCTGAGCCATCCTGAATGATTTCACACATGACTCAGCTGTCCTGAATAATTCATACACATGAGGAG
>NW_015426044.1:0-1270 GCF_001527695.2 Protobothrops mucrosquamatus | reverse complement strand
AGTTCTCACCTACATCGTCCACAAGGGACGACTCGGGAACTCAACTCCTACCTCGGGCAGCTCACCTTTCCCCCTATGCCCAGGGGAAAGGTATCAAGCCGTTTGACAGCTGATGCAGGCTGTCAAAACGGCTTTTACGCAGAAACAGGCGGGAGCAGCAAACAGCTGTGTCCAGCGAAGGCGCCTGCCACCGGAAGTCTCCTTTTATTAACATTTCAATGCATTGTTTCCTATGCTGAAAAAGACAGAAAAAGGGCACACAACAAAAATGCAGAGTCAGAAAAGTTAGCCTTTTTTATGGTCATCTATAAATCTGATTTAATGGATAAGAGTACAGCTTAGAAGTAGAAACACCCAGAAGGAAGGTAAGTTGCCCGATAGCATGACATTATCAGCTAGATGTGGTTGTATCACTGCATGCTTGTTACGGTAATAGCTAGACGTTGCAGCAGATCAGCCAAAAATCCGAATAAATAGGATCAACAAAAAGCAATAAGTGGGAAGGGCCAGAGAAACAACAGCAGGCAGTGTGAAGTGGAGCCCAGCTTGCAGTCCAATTAACAGAAATCCAATTTACGGGAAAGGTGAAACTTCCTTTCCTCCCCCTCTAATTTTGACTTCATTAAATACTAATGCAATAGCACTGTGGAAAGTGATTATGGGGAAACTGAAACAATGCTATGCTAATGTGAAGAAACAATGGCTCAGAGAAGTCTATGGCCAAGGGCATAAAGCATATCCTTGCTGTGATTTTGTGACAAGAATTAGCCATCCTCAGGACGGACTCCCAGAGTCCGTCCTGAGGATGCCACACTAATCCAAGGTCTATTATTCCAAGGGGTTTTTTTCCCCTCATGTATAATTTTTATTAAAACTTTTAAACCAGAAGATACAAACTAGCACAAACTAATAGAATGAAAGGGGGTGGGAGAAACAGAAGGAAATCAAAGGATTTTGAAAAGGTGCAAGAAAAGGAAAAAGTTTAAAGAAAAGCAGAAAAGAAGTATAAAGAAATGGTTTCTGATATTATTCACAGCAGTTATAAGCACAGGCTGTTTTATACTTAAACCTCTCTCTCTCTCTCTAAAGTTACATCATATTATTCTGTTTACTAGTAATCTATCCTGTCTAATCATCTAAACCATATCACAAGTTCATTTTTTCATTTTCACACAAAAAGTCCATAAGAAGCTTCCAGTCAGCAATAAATGTAGATAAAGTCTTTAATCAAATTAATTTAGCCATTTCAGCAAAATTTTACCACAGTGGG
>NW_015426043.1:0-1270 GCF_001527695.2 Protobothrops mucrosquamatus | reverse complement strand
CTCCCTCCCTCCCTCTCTCTCTCTCTCTCTCTCTCTCACACACACACACACACACACACACACAGAGACACACACAGACACCCATTGTATTTCTCCCACTTCCACTCAAGTTCTAGGTTTTTGGATCAGCTTTAGGAATTATTATCTTTGATCACATAGTGATGCAGTTGGGAAAAATTCAAACTCTTTGTGTCTGAAGACATGGAATTGGTATGGGAGAGCAGTTAGCGAGCTGAAAAATGATGAAAAAGAAGAAATAAAAATCTCTTTCTACATTAAAAAAGTAAATAAATAACTTCGCTAAGGTGGCAGTACCGGACCGGGGGGGTTGGGGACCCCTGGGGACTAGACCGAAATGGCTTTTTTATTATGACTTTATTACTAGAATTTAGATTCCATAGACCACATCTATGCCTATTTTATCTCTTTTTTCATTATTAAGCCAAAGATAACAGAATAACAGAGTTGGAAGGGTCGTTGGAGGTCTTCTAGTCCAACCTCTTGCTCAAGCAGGAAACCCTATATCATTTCAGAAAAATGGTTGTCCAATCTCTTCTTAAAAACCTCCAGTCCTTGAGCACCTACAACTTCTGGAGGCAAATTGTTCCACTGGTTGATTGTTCTCACTGCCAGGAAATTTCTCCTTAGCTCTAGGTTAGTGGATTTGTTCCCATTTGTTGCTTCTTGTCCTACTTTCAGGTGCTTTGGAGATAGGTTGACCCTCCCTCTTCTTTGTTGGCTGGGTTCATATTTGGCATTAAAGTCTTGTTATGAAAACATTTTGATATTAATTTAGATCTTCCCCCTGAACATTAAGGTCGTCGTATTTTTTTCCCTGTATTGTTCCAATACACTAATCTGTGGGCCTCAAGAAATATTGTAATACAGACAACTGGCTGTGTGTCAGAATAACAGCTCGTATATCATTGGCTTGAACAGTTCTCTGTTCAAAAATAACAAATGTAATTAAAATGTTTCTAGGATTACGACGTTGTTTTGCAAATCAGACTATTCCTAGCAATGTTACAGAGTGTGTCTTTTCCATTTCCCTTTCCTACAACTGTGCGGTGTTTTTTTTTTTTGTTTTTTTTCCCTTCCCCTTCTCTTGCCTTACATGCAAGCTTTAGGACAGCCAAGAAAACTTTGGCACGCAAAGACAAAACACAGCAGAGTTTTCAAAATCCTCTCTCTTTTCTTAAAAGGGGCCTTTTAAGATTATTTATTCTGCAAGTCCTTGAAAGGGGAAAGATATAAAGGGGGGAGGAATGGC
>NW_015426042.1:0-1270 GCF_001527695.2 Protobothrops mucrosquamatus | reverse complement strand
ATTGCCATAGCAGAGAAATTGACCTATACCCTTCATCTGTGTTCTGGTTAAACTAAGGTCTTCTCAAATGAATGGCCTTATTTTATATCTTAAACTAATTAGAGGAGCCATAATAGTCTACAAAAGTAATAAATTATAGGCAGGTAATTACATTGTAAAGTCAAACCTTTGGTGGATTCTGTTCACATAAACCAGTAATATGGTTTTCTTGGTTTGAGCTTAATTGGCTTGTGAATCACAGTGATCTATAAACTATTGTTTAGCACTCATATAAAAGACATGTAGATTCTTTAAAAATAATTATTAAAACACACCACAGTTTACTGTAATGTGTAATCCTTTCAATTACCTTCCAATAATTTTTGCCCCACAAAATACACCAACTGAGTCAGAAGTCACCATTTTGGGAATATAGAAATCACTGCCCACTTTTTCAGGTGGTGTATGGTATCTCTTGCATCAACAGAGGACTGACAATACTTTAACAGTCCTCCACTCAATTGATCACCTAAGGAACACTATGGTTTGGCCACTACCATATCTATGGCTTGGGAGACACTGATAGCATATCCTCTGCTAGAAGGTTTGCTTTCTTTTGCCCTTTTGCTCTTTTTCTAATCCTGTTAGGCATGTTCTGGGAATAAAGCCAGTGTGTAAAATGTCACAGTACTAGTTTGTAGATTAGTCCATGCAGGAAGCATATTTGTTATATTAATATCTATTTGATTTATTTTTTTAAAATCAAAACATATCACTTCAGACGTTATGCATTTTATTATGTATATCTGCTTTAAGAGGTGTAGAGTTTAAAGTTACAATATAACTTTTTAATTTACAGAGTAGATAAATGATTATGCTGAGAATGATCCAATTATTTGTATTTATAGCCTAGATGTTTATTCTTTGCTAATGTTGCTAACTCTATCAATCAAAGGCTGTTGGGCAAATAATTTAAGTCTACAAATCTTTTTTTATAATAGGAACAAGATTTGTTGTTTTTATTCTAAAATATTTATGGAAGATTGTTTTGTATTTGGGGTGTATACTGTATATATGAAAGGCTTGAAAAATTGGGCAAAATATTGTTCCCATTCTGGTTGATGGATCACAACTAGATTCATTTATAGGTACCTTGCCATGTCACTTTTAGGAAACAGTTAAGCCAGTAGTATTTTCAGGTAATTAATTTAATCTAGGTTGAAAATGACATGTTTATCAGGCTCATCAAGTACAATTCATATCCAAACAGGGCTGTTAGCCTGGAATGCCA
>NW_015426041.1:0-1270 GCF_001527695.2 Protobothrops mucrosquamatus | reverse complement strand
TATTCTCCCAAAATCAAGAAGCTGATGTCCAATACAAAGTTGCACAAATATTCTCCTTCTCCTGGTTATTGTTCCAAAATTAAGAAGCTTCTGTCCTATAAAAGTGTCCAGAAATACTCACCTGCTCTTGGTTATTGTCCCAAAATCAGGAATCTGCTGTCCTATATTAAGGTCCACAAATATTCACTTTCTCCTGTTAATCTTCCAAAATCAGGAAGTTGATTTCCTATAGAAAGGTCCACAAATACTCACCTTCTCCTAATTATTCTCCCAAAATGAGAAACCTGGCTGTCGTCTACAAGGATCTACAAATACTTTCTCTTGGTTATAGTCCCAAAATCAGAAAGCTCCTGTCATATAAAAAAGAACAAAAATACTCACCTTCTCCTGGTTATTTTCACAAAGTCAGGAAGCTGCTGTCTTATAGGGGGTTCCAAAAACATTCACCTTCTCATGGTTAATGTCCCAAAATCAGAAAGCTGCTGTCCTATGCAAGGGTCCAAAAATACTCACCTTCTCTTGGTTACTGTCCCAAAATCAAGGAGTTGCTGTCCTATATTAAGGTCCACAAATACTCAATTTCTCCTGTTAGTCTCCCAAAATCAGGAAGTTGATTTCCTATAGAATGATCCACAAATACTCACCTTCTCCTAATTATTCTCCCAAAATGAGAAACCTGTCTGTCGTCTACAAGAATCTACAAATACTTTCTCTTGGTTATAGTCCCAAAATCAGAAAGCTCCTGTCCTATAAAAGAGAACAAAAATGCTCACCTTCTCCTGGTTATTGTCCCAAAATAAGGAACCTGATGTCCGATACAAAGTTCCACAAATCCTCTCAATCTCCTGGTTATTATTCCAAAATTAAGAAGCTTCTGTCCTATAAAAGGGTCCAGAAATACTCACCTTCTCCTGGTTATTTTCACAAAGTCAGGAAGCTGGCTGTCCTATAGAACGTTCCAAAAATACTCACCTATTCCTGGTTATTCTCCTAAAATCAGGAAGCTGGCTGTCCTATAGGAGGTTACAAAGATACTCATCTTCTCCTGGTTAATGTCCCAAAATGAGGAATCTGCTGTCCTATATAAGGGTCCACAAATACTCACCTTCTTCTGGTTATTGTTCCAAAATCAGGAAGCTGATGTCGCATTCAAGGTTCCAGAAATACTCACCTATTCGGGTTATTCTCCGAAAATCAAGAAGCTGATGTCCAATACAGAGTTGCATAAATACTCTCCTTCACCTAGTTATTTTTCCAAAATTAAGAAGCT
>NW_015426040.1:0-1270 GCF_001527695.2 Protobothrops mucrosquamatus | reverse complement strand
ATTCCCCACCAGTAGTTGTGGGAATTGAAATCATGCCTGTTCAAGTTGCCAAGTTGGAAATACACTACTCTTTGTAGATGCTGACTCCAAAATTCCCAGGAGAACCTATCCTGGCTGAGGAATTCTGGATGCTAAAGTCCTCATACAAGCATTTGAAGGCCAGTCTGTGCAGTGAAAGATTCTTTTTCTTCTCTTTTTTCCAGCATGGCTGACACAGCCCTATCTTTTACAACATGGAACAACTCCAGGGAAATAGCAGGGCTTCGTAAAGGGTGTTGAAGTGGAACCGAGAAATTTCCTCTCTTATTTTTCTTGGATTAAATAAAAATCAAATGTCGGGCATGATGTGGATCTGGAAGGGTCTCCAGACAAGGTACGTATGGCCAAACAGCTCAAGTTGTCAACCAGGAGAAGCGTTTTGTTTCTTTTTATGTACACAAAATCAAGATGGCAGCTGCGAGATGCACAAAAAGGGCTGTGGCTTCAATTGTGTGGCTGGCTTTAACAACCCAACCAGCCCCAACAGAGCACACACACACACACACACACCCCTGTATCACTCGGTGCTACTCTCAGGAGCAGAAAGTCAGGGCCTGCCCACCTGTTTGGTCTTCTGCCAGTGCACTGAAGGAAGTAGATAACCCGCTGCTGCGATTCGTATCTCCACGGCTATAAATGCATTGAAATGTATTTGCTCCCGTCGTTTCCCAATGCTCTAATGGGCCAATTAAGCCCCTTGCTGTTTTTTTCTCTAGGTCGGGGTAATGGGCAGGAGGGAGATTGCATCTACTGAGAAATAGCTCGGCAAATCGGCAATAACAAGAGAAGCTGCAAAATGCTCCGGTCTTCCCACCAGAGAAGGGAAACAGGCTGTCGGGAATCGGAGCAAGGCGGAGTGCAACCGGTGGGTCAAAGTGACCTGCAGGTAGAATTTTTTTAAAGTCAAGGTAGTCCTTGACTTACAACTGCTTATTTAGTGACCGTTGGGAGTGAGTTATGACTTACAACCGTCCTTCACACTCATGGCGATGGCAGCATCCCTGACCGAAATTCAGATGCTTGGCAACTGACTCATATTTATAATAATAATAATAATAATAATAATAATAATAATAATAATAATAATAATAATAATAATAATAATAGTAAAGTTGGAAGGGACCTTGAAGGTCATCTAGTCCAACCCCCTGCTCAGGCAGGAAACCCTATACCATTTCGGACAAATGGCTGTCCAGTCTCTTCTTAAAAACTTCCAGTGTTGGAGCATTCA
>NW_015426039.1:0-1270 GCF_001527695.2 Protobothrops mucrosquamatus | reverse complement strand
TATTGAAATATCATCCCATAAATTATTTCAGTTATTTGAATTTCTTTCCTGGTGGACCTATTGGCCTAGACTACAGACTACTCTGATGCGGAAAATGCAAGGTGCCTTTGAGGACCCTTCAACAGTTGGGATGTTGGGGGTTTAATCCACTCCCGAAAAGAGCAGCCCTGAATGGCGACCCCATCCTCTCCGGCACCTTGCTTGGCTGGTTGTGCTGAATGGCAGGCTTGCTCCCAGTTCCCGGATTGGGGCTCCTGGCTTCTCTTCGGGCTATAGGGAAAGAAACCCTTCCGGGTATTGGAGCAGGTGAGGGAGCTCCTGGGGGGAACACTGGGCCTTAATCAATCTTCCGTTTTGGCTAAATCGTGGATATTAAATATTCATATTCCAGGAGATTGCTTTAAAAACCACCAGAGCAAATCAATTCTTAAAATATCCAAAGTCTGGAAGGATGCTCAAATTAATAAATTAGTCGCAGAATGAAAGAAACGGATTTGTAGATACCCGCATTTTTTTTTCCAGTTATAAACCAAAGAAAGTCGCTTTTCCTTCCGTTGGACTCTGAATTAGGGCAAGACCCACCTAGAATCCGAAGCTGTTGCTTGTAGGGAAAGAAGCGGCAAACAGTCCCGTTGCTCTCACCGTCAGATCAAGAAAGAGGCTCGAGACAAACGGAGCGACCGACCGATTTCAAACATTAATTCGAAAACCTTGGAATCCAACCTTTCCGTTTCCTGCAGAAAAGCCTGCTGCCAAAACGCGGGAGCGAGAGAGAGAGGTCTTTCCGGCCTTCTTTTCACCTAACCCAGCGGCCACGGCCACGGCCACGGTGGATCAAGCCAAGGAAGTTCTCTGCCGTAAGCCGGACAGATTTCGATCTCAAAAAAAGAGATGTATTTTTGAAACCTGATTCAGATTGCGCAGAATGTCCCAAAACCTTTAATGAAGAGAAGGACGAGGGGGGACATGATAGCAGTGTTCCAATATCTCAGGGGCTGCCACAAAGAAGAGGGAGTCAAGCTATTCTCCAAAGCGCCTGAAGGCAGGACAAGAAGCAACGGGTGGAAACTGATCAAGGAGAGAAGCAACCTGGAACTAAGGAGAAACTTCCTGACAGTTAGAACAATTAACCAGTGGAACAACCTGCCTCCAGAAGCGGTGAATGCTCCAACAGTGGAAGTTTTTAAGAAGAGACTGGACAGCCATTTGTCCGAAATGGTATAGGGTTTCCTGCCTGAGCAGGGGGTTGGACTAGATGACCTTCAAGGTC
>NW_015426038.1:0-1270 GCF_001527695.2 Protobothrops mucrosquamatus | reverse complement strand
AGGGCTCTCGCCCTAATAACCAATAATAAAGTGCTTAAGCTCCAAGTAGGTGGGAAAGAGGCTTTTGTTATTCTCCAACTGCACCTCGGTGCTCGCTGATAAGACAATATGTCTTTGAGAAAATGAGGGATTTGCTTCAGCTGATCCCGTAGCTGTGCCAGCAAAGATAGGATTTGCTTGGTTGGTTTTTTTTTTTTTTAAATACTCCTACCAATCTGAAAGCAACGTGGGTGATTATCATGGAAGTTATTGAACTTGAGTTTGGGGTTTTTAATTAGGGTCCTTGGGGCTGAAACATGCATGAAGACACACATGGGAGGGGATGTCAATGACAAACTGTGTTTCTTAAAATGTTGACTTCCGTATGATTGGATATGGTTCGGACAGCAGGTCTCTTTTGAAAGGAATATTTGATGGACTTGCCTGGAGAAATGTTAAGAGAAGGAGGGGTACAGTCTAAAAAGCGAACCTTGCCTTTTGTTTCTCATAATGGCTAAGTGGTGCTTCAAGACAGTTGAAACAGTTGGCATCCCATTTCTTGGGGGGGGGTTCTTTCATTTATTAATGATACAAATCTGTGGTAATTCTGCTTATGCTCATCCTTGTTATCCTTTCGTGTTAGCTGCAGATTCAATTTTGTTCATTTTGCTTATATAACTTTATGCACTTATTTTTGCCATCGTAGTTGCTTGGTCATTGTGCCTGATTTCCATCTGCATCAAGACTCCTTAATGCCGGGATGTTTTGCATAACAAAACCAGCCTCTTAATCTGAAACCGGCCCTAAGAAGACCCAGGAATCAAAATCAACATTTGAAGGGTGTCCCAAATGAATAAGAGAAAATAAAAGAGACAACTTGATTAGCTATAGAGATTCAACGACTTTTTTTTTTTAATAACCCAGAGTCTTCCAAAAGGCTAGATTTTTTTTCAAAGCAAGGTTTACAAATTAAGTTCGCAATGTTGCCTTAGGAAATCTCAATTTCAAAAGCAGGATCTGAAAAACAGAGTTTAATTTTTTTGACACAAGAGGGAAATAAAAGAACTGAAGATATCTTTATTTCACAACAAATAATAAGAAAGGACTATTTTCTTTTAAAAAGAAGAAGAAAAGGAGGAGGAGGAGGAGGAGGAGGAGGAGAAGAAGAAGAAGAAGAAGAAGAAGAAGAAGAAGAAGAAGAAGAAGAAGAAGAAGAGGAAGAAGAAGAAGAAGAAGAAGAAGAAGAAGAAGAAGAAGAAGAAGAAGAAGAAGAAGAAGAAGAAGAAGAAGA
>NW_015426037.1:0-1270 GCF_001527695.2 Protobothrops mucrosquamatus | reverse complement strand
GCTCTGCCATTGTTGAAGGCAGTAAGGAATAAGGTAAGGAGGAAGCTTGGCAGGGCTTTGGAAGGTTTTGACATTCATCCTCTGTTTAGGTAAGAAAATACATCTAAAAGGATATCCAAAGGAGTCATGGACTATCTAGTAATAATTAATTTCTGTTTGGAGTAAGGAGAAGTATCCTTGAACTTCCATCACTGGTTGTAATGGTTGAAGCTGCTGGGAACTACTTATCTACTTATTCAAAACTATTCTTCTAAAACAATACTTTTATCTAAAAGAAAGATAGCTGGAAATAAGTAAAGCAGAATACTGTAATATAAGCAATCCCATTTGTGGCTTTCTACAAACTTGTAGCACTATATAGAGAATTTCTGTATTTCATTCAACCATTCCAGGGAATCCATTTGAACATTGTGTTCAGGAAATAGCACTGTTCACACACATTATCCCAAAAGTGCTTTTTCAAGAGGCAACTGGATTTTCTTGTTTTTCTCTGAAGATGTGTCACTTCTCATCCAAGAAGCTTCTTCACATACATTAGTAATTTCAAATCTAAGCCTCGGAGAACAGTATAGCTTTATTATTACACATTAATTTGAATTCACCTGTTTGATTCAGCATTCTGCTTTGGTTATCACTTTGGTAGGATTCTAAGATGGTGTGTAGACCAGGGATCCCCAAACCCCAGACCATGGCCCAGTACCAGGCTACAGCCCATTTGGAATCAGGACATAGACATGGCAGGCGAATATGCACATAGCTCCATTTGTGCAAGTGGCAGGCATGCCTGACTCTTGCGCAAATGGAGCTGCTTGTGCACACATGGACACTCACCCATTGCTCACGCAAAACCATCCCCTCGCCCCCCTGCTCTGATCCGCAAAGACAGAAAGGTTAGGAACACTGGTATAGACAATTGTCTCAATTATTATTATTATTATTATTATTATTATTATTATTATTATTATTATTATTATTATTATTATTATTATTATTATTATTATTATTATTATTATTATTATTATTATTATTTATTAAATTTATATCCCGCCCTTCTCCTTGCGGACTCAGGGTGGCTAACAATCAGATAAAATACATAAATAACATTACAATTTAAAAATTAGTTAAAAAGGAAATATTTAAATTTAATCTAATTAAAATATAATTAAAACCCCTCTAAAAGTTTCCCCTAGGCCAGTCCCGCAAGCTGGAACAACCATGTCTTAAGGGCGCGGCGGAAGGAAGGGAGATCAGGGGGCAGTTCATTCCAGAG
>NW_015426036.1:0-1270 GCF_001527695.2 Protobothrops mucrosquamatus | reverse complement strand
GTCTTGAGGGCGCGGCGGAAGGTTAAGAGATCCGGAATCATCCGAATCTCGGGGGGTAGTTCGTTCCAGAGGGTGGGGGCACCCACAGAGAAGGCCCTCCCCCTGGGGGTCGCCAGCCGACATTGCTTGGCCGACGGCACCCTGAGGAGGCCCGCTCTGTGGGAGCGTACCGGTCTGTGGGAGGGAATCTGTGGCAGAAAGACTTAAAAGGTTATCTCTGATCTTTGGTTTGGTATATTGCAGGGATAGGCAACCTTGGCTCTTTTATGACTCGTGGACCTCAACTCCCAGAATTCCTGAGCCAGCCATGCTGGCTCAGGAATTCTGGAAGTTGAAGTCCACGAGTCATAAAAGAGCCAAGGTTGCCTACCCCTGGTATATTGGAACTGTGACAGAATTCTGGTTGCTATCCTACTGCTGTACCACAGTTGCTCTGAAATGAAAAAGATTTTAAAAAGTTAAATAAGTGCTCGAGACAGGATGTTTGAGAAGTCGGGCTATGTGCACAGATATGGGAATATATATGTGCTCCCAAAGTCTCCTTGGTCCAGAAGAAAAAATGTAAAAGACCATTGAAGGAAGTTACAAGTATGATACAATGTCCACAGAAATTGGATAAACAAAATATGAAAACGTGAGCGGTAGCAAGCAGGTACAGTAGGCAGTCTTAATTCCACTGACTCATTTAAGCAGGAGCTCAGAAATTTTAGGCTACTGTATGGAGACGAAATATGTACATTTGTTTTGCTGTTAAGGTCATGGCCAGTGTAACTGTGGACGATGTGACTGTAAGACAGGATGGACAGGGAAGAAGTGTGAACATCCAATTTCTTGTCCTATCTCACCTGAAGAGAGCCTTAGGAAATGCCAAGGAGATTCACATCTTCCGTGTTCTGGCAAAGGTAGGTTACTTGGATTTTCCAGGATGATCATAGCTCATTTGTGGAAGCAATTTAGTTTCACCAAGCATGTGCATTAGTTTACAGTCAAATATTTGTTTTAGATTAGAGCAGCTCCCCGGCACTGCTGGTTGCTTGCTTAATGTTATCTGGAAAACAAATGAAGCAGAACAATGAGGCACAGATTTGCTTGATAAGCAATCCATCATGTAGACTTTGCCACCTGCTCATTTTCTTCCCTGGCCTGCTACTTTAAGTGGCAAGGATCAGCAGGTGGCTTGGGACCTCAAAAGTTCTAATTCAGCAAACCTGATGCTCAAAAGATCGTCCTGATTGTTTCATGATTCAGGTCATCCTTCATGTTGCTGCAT
>NW_015426035.1:0-1270 GCF_001527695.2 Protobothrops mucrosquamatus | reverse complement strand
CTACTCAAAGAAACTATTCTGCAAAGTCAGAAATCCCAGTGAAGACCAAAAACAACAATTAAACCCAGTGTCCTTCTGTGTAATACTTGCTTTGTTAGTTTCAGCTTAATATGAGCGTGAATTCAACCATTCAAGTTTGTAGACTTTGGTTTATGGCTTAGGGTTTTGTTTGAACCCAACTCAGTTGGATGTTCAAAATATGATTCCTGTTGCTGAGGAAGCAGTGAACTACACTCAGGAATAGCTTCCAGATTAACACGCAGACATGTGCAATGGCAGTCAATATTTAAGCCTCCCATTCCTGTTCAGATGCTGTACATAGGAAGAATTGCAATTTATTTTTTTTATCCTGGGTGTTAGATTGGAGTTTCGGTTAGTCCAATGATGGCGAACCTTTTAGAGACCCAGTGCCCAAACTGCAACCCAAAACCCACTTATTTATCGCAAAGTGCCAGGACCCCATCAGCATTGTGTGATGGTCACAGCAGACTGAGTGGGCATGGCCGGGATGGGCGTGGCCACCTTGATGTTGCTCGTGGGGGAGACACCTGTGGGGTCTGGGCAGGATTGGGGGAGATCCAGGGGGTCTCTGGTAGGTGGGGCGGTGGGCAGGAGGCTCGTCCTGTGGGGTGAGGCAGGGGGTAGGGCAGGGGTGCCATTGCTGCGGAGCAAGACGAGGACAGGGGCAGCTGCTGCCTGACACCATCAGCCCCCGCCCACAGAGGCCAGCGAGCGCATGGGGGCGCGCTCTACCACCTCTACTCGAGCTTGCTAGCCAGCTGCTTTGCCTCCTTTGTGCTGGGTGGGGCTGACGCTCCAGGCACCAACGGTGGCCTAATGGACCTGCGTGAGCTGGTGGCAGTAGGTGTGCCCACAGAGAGGGCTCTGAGTGCCGCCTCTGGCACGCGTGCCATAGGTTCGCCATCACTGGGTTAGTCTTTTAATTTTTTTTCAACCACTTTTGTCCTAAGTTTATTCCTTCAAAGAACAAAAATGTGTAGCACCGGTTTTTGCAACAGTGTCCGGAGGGCTGTGTGCTTCCTACACCAAAATCTAACCATCCATACAGTTGTTGTTTGTCCATCGATTTCGATGAAGACCTTGACATCTTGGGTCAAGATGTCAAGACTTGCGCGTGGATTGGATTAAAGTGAGGGAGAGGTGCGCATAGTCAGCCTCACTCTCTCTTCCCAGATTCCATCTTGTTCCAATGGCAGGACAAAAGTCGAGACAGCTGGAGATGGGCTGGGCGCAGTGGTTGACCAGGGCG
>NW_015426034.1:0-1270 GCF_001527695.2 Protobothrops mucrosquamatus | reverse complement strand
CACATAAGCGGAAATCTTGGCCATTTCAGCTAAGTTTGAGACTTTAACTACCCAATCTTCTATAGTAGGTAGACCTTTCATTTTCCAATATTGAGCAATTAATAATCTTGCAGCCGTTATAAGATTTAACATCAACTCCATTTCTTTTGCATCCAAATCTTCCAAAATACCCAACAAAAATATCTGTGGTTTAAACTTTTATCTTTTTCTTAAAAATATTTTGAATATTCCACCAAATCTTAATCCAAAATACTTTAACCTCCTTACATATGAAAATTCCACATATGAAAATACGTTGCATCTAAATTTCCACATCTCCAACATTTGGGTTGTAAATTAGGATACATACATGACAATTTCTGTGGATCCAGATGCCACCTATAAAACATTTTATAAAAAATTTCCCTTAAGTTTTGGGCTTGGGTAAATTTTACATTTCTAATCCAAATTTTCTCCCATGTTTCCAGTAAAATCGCAAGGTGTAGAGATTGATGCTAATTTTAATTGGGATTTTTAAAATTGTCTTCATCTGTGACATAAAGCCCTCTTGAACATCCCTCGTAGAAAAAAAAAATTGTTTGCAACTAAGAGTTGATGTTGGTTTATCTTAAAGGCTGACAGTGAAATACGGCCAGTCTGACACTTTTCGCAGTTGGGTTTCAGTTTCCATAATCCTCCATCTGTTTTGACTTTGAATGATGGGGTTTGTAGTCTAATGCAACTGGAGGACACTGGTTATGGGCATGGGGGAGGGACGCTTAGATATTGTGTTGTTAGTTAAATGCACTAAGGAAGAATTTCTACGAAAGGGTGGTTGAGTTCACTCAATCCAACGAAGCAGGTCAAGTGAAGACCCAACAGAGGCATTCACACAACATGCAAACTTTGATAAATCTTATTATTGTTTACTCATCAAGTTGCGCTTAAGCAGCCCTTTTCGTGAGTTGATGCAACAGCCTACGATGCCGGCACAGAAAATGGGCTAATCCCATAACCAGGTTAAATATATTGTGTGAATCTACAATTAGGTTCGTGGAATAGCCTAAACCCCAAGCCATGTCTTGGGAACGCAATGTCTATGTACAACACAAGAAACATAAAAGAGACTATTTGTAGCTGAGGGTTGAACTGTGGGGTCTTTGGCGCTCTCTGAGCTTCGTGGTTTTCTTCCAGACGTTTCATGACCCAACTAGGGAATATCATCAATGCTAGAAGGGAGGTGGTGGGTGGAGAGGAGGAGGAGGAGGAGGAGGAGGAGGAGGAGGAGGAG
>NW_015426033.1:0-1270 GCF_001527695.2 Protobothrops mucrosquamatus | reverse complement strand
TATTATTTCAGCAACCACCTGGATAAAAAATAAAACATTTTGGGATGGGGTGTGGGGTAAATAAAGTCATTCAATACAATATATTTTTTGTACTTTTATCACAGCTAATACTCCTGTAGGTAATTGATTAGTAGGAAAAATCAAAAGTGTTAACTGACAATTTTTGTGTGGAATTCTGTCCACAAATTGAGTACTCATGATGTCATTAATTTGTGCAACTGTGGCAAGTGCCACAGGTGGAACTGCAATGAGATCTCCAGGTTGTTTTCCTTTGGTCAATAAATCAAATAATGGACTGAGCAAATTTGTACGGGCAAACCCAATTAAGGGTGCCTAATAATTGTTGCAAATTGACCAAGGAAATAACTTTGGGTAGG
Organism: Protobothrops mucrosquamatus; assembly: GCF_001527695.2. Classification (NCBI taxonomy): domain Eukaryota; kingdom Metazoa; phylum Chordata; class Lepidosauria; order Squamata; family Viperidae; genus Protobothrops; species Protobothrops mucrosquamatus. The sequence goes on along the minus strand of NW_015426033.1, from coordinate 893 downwards.
CTCAAACGAGGAAAAACTGGGGCAAAATAAGATTGCAACATTGTATGCTTTAAATGAAAATAGGGAGAATGCAACTGTATTTTTTCTGGGGCAACTTGCATTCCATAAAGACTTAAATCATGTTGTATTTCTGAAAGCCAATTAGATTGTGTCTTTGGTGTTCCAATTAGAATATCACCCATATAACGATATACCAAAGCCAATGGGTGACGTTTGTGCTACGCAGCAAGAGTGGATATCAAATTTCCCCTCTGTTCCACCCTTCTCAAATCGCAATTCTAAGCAGAAGAAAAAAAGTTTCAAACGAACAGCTCCCCCCCCCCTCTTTTTCCTGTCTCTCTCTCTCTTGTAAAGCAACACAGCCAGCCGAAAGAGACAGGGGGGGAACTCATCACCAAAAATTAGGTTTCTCTCCTTCATATGCCTTTCCATAAAACTCTTCTCACCCATCCTTCATCCTTATCTATCTCCTCCTCCTCCTCCTTCACTTTCTCCATCTCCTTCATAAAACTCTTCTCATGCAAACACTTACTATTACTTTTCAATTACTTTTACAACAATAAAATCTACAGTTCATTATTTCTTTCACAGCCTGGGAGAGAGTGGGTGGGGGGTGGGGCTTGAGGGCTAACACACACACTTAGGTATCACCAAATGAACTCATTCACTTCCATTCTAAAAAATTCCAATGCATAAATATTTCATTTCATACTTTTTCCAGGCAAACCATTTATTCTTAAATAAGGCCTTTTTGTATTGTTGTTATCAGAGAGGGTTTGACCCTCTTCCAAGTCTTGGAAATAACACAGAACAACATAGACAAACATATATACACAAATACTGTTAAAACAACATTTATTTAAACATATGACTTGTCCTGCAAGAAGCGAGAA
>NW_015426032.1:0-1270 GCF_001527695.2 Protobothrops mucrosquamatus | reverse complement strand
TGGACAATGGGCTGTCAAACAGCTTTTGAAAATTTAAAGAGACTATTTGCTGCTGAACTGGCCCTAAAGCACCCCTGCCCAGGGGAACCCTTTGTGATCCAAGCCGACGCCAGCGATGTGGCAGTTGGAGCTGTGTTACTGCAAAAGAACAAAAATGGGATCCTGCAACCCTGCGCCTACACCTCTAAGAAATTTACTGTGAGCGAGCGGAGATGGGCAATCTGGGAGAAAGAGGCCTTTGCGATTAGATGGGCACTATTAAACTGGCGACACTATCTGGAGGGGAGCAAGGTGCCATTTGAGGTATGGACAGATCACAAAAATTTAGAAGCACTGAAAACTCCCCGCAAATTGTCCCCAAAGCAAGTGCGGTGGGCACAGTACTTTAACCACTTCGACTTCACTCTAAAGTACATACCAGGAGGAAAGAACTTCCTAGCTGATGCGCTATCCCATCCACCCCAATACAAGAGTGAACGGGAAGAGGTTAACGAGGCAATTATCCCCAATCCACAAACTGCCACTCAACTTACACCTCGCAGGGTCCCCAATCCTGATGACCCTGGAGCAAAGAAAATAAAACGAGAACTCCTCACCGACCAATGGTTCAAAGATAATCAGGCCTCCCTAACGTGCAGGGATGGTTTGGCTTACATGGGGGGAAAACTATATTTGCCGGAAGCCCTCCGTCTCAATGCGCTCAAACACAGCCATGATGTTGTAGCGCTACCTCCTCAGAGGCGCCAATGCCCAGGCCCTCCTGGCCACGTCCCCCCTTGTCCAGCCTTGCAGCAATGTTCTTTAGAGATCGATGAGATGTCTTACAACCGGAACTCACGCAGCATTAATGGGTGGCAGGCTCTTCTTGTTGAAGCAGGACTTTCAGGCATGAACTTAACCAGTCACAGTGGTTGATACTCTGAAGATGTATATAACAGCTCAGGGCTGCTTTAGCGGCAGGAGTAACAGGCCCCTGAGCAATCGTTCAGAATCCGATGAAATGGGGGGGGGGGTAAACCCCGGCACCAGATGGTAATAATAACGGCCAGTATGTTATGGCAATGGCTCATCCCCCAGGGCAACTCCCCCCGCAATGTCCCAGCACCTATGCCAGCAGCGATGGCCACAGTCCAGATGCCTCCAAAGTCCACAACAACAGTTGGCAGCAACAGTTGGCACCACCAGTCTCTCTCCTCCTGGTGTTTCTTCTCTAGGATTCTTCTTCAGGTTTCAGGATTCAAAAACCACCCCCCTCCCTTACTCTTTATTA
>NW_015426031.1:0-1270 GCF_001527695.2 Protobothrops mucrosquamatus | reverse complement strand
GACTGGAGAGGGTCCAGATAGACCGTTTCCTCCAGGTGCCGGGGAAACTGCCGTGCAACCACACTCTCAACAACCTTCGCCACAAAGCGTAGGTTGGAGACTGGACGATAATTTGCCAACACATCTGGATCCAGGGAGGGCTTCTTAAGGAGGGGCCTCACCACCGCCTCCTTTAGGGCTGCGGGGAAGGCACCCTCCTTCTATCCTTCTGAGGTCAGTAAAATGAGTATCCCAATTGTTGAGGGCAATATGCTGATATTTGTAAACCACTCAGAGAATCCTGTAAAACACTATGTAGTGATATATAAGCCTAAGTGCTATTGCTATCTCTCATACAATTCATTGTAACCATATGTTAACCCATGTGATCGTTATATTTTGATGGACTAGATTTAAATATAGTATAGTGGTTTTGAATATAGTTTTATTTTTATAGAAAATATCAATAATACATTTTGCTGTCATTGTTCTTCTTCTGTAATTTACAGTGTTAATATTTTTATTTAAAGTATTATGAGCGTAACACTACCTATATGTTATATTTTAGGTTTCTTCTTTTGATCTGATATTACAGATACAAAACAATGAGTATTACCTGAAAGTTGTTTTTTTCTCATTTTGAAATTTTACCTCTTCATTTGTAAGCATGTTAAAATAAAACAATATGTAGGCAGCCACTTATAAATATATGAAAAATATTGTTAGCACTTGCTTTATAGTTAAAAATATTTATACACCAAGGTAAAAAATAAACATTAAAATAGTGAATTAGAATAATCAGCTCTAAAGGGAGAAATGATTTGACAAAAGAAAAAATGGGGAAAAAAGTTTAAAGCATAAATTGCAAATACATACAAGGAATGAAAGAACAAGCAGTACAAGAGCTTAAGAGAACTAGACAATAAGTGACCTGGTCCTGTGATTTGAATTCTGACTATAGTACAAAAAAGACTTAGTTCCTATTAGAGTGAAAATATTTTAAGTCTATCAAAATTATTCAATGAAATACTCTAATAGCCTCCTGCAAGGCACTGTGAACAAATAACATATTCATTCAAAATTGAAAGTTATATCACAAAAACTTAACAGGAATCAACATAACAGTATTTAGTAATGTTGTAATAGGAGTGATATGCCATTTGTTGAGCAAATTAGAAGCTTGTTCTTTAATATTAACACACAGGGAAACCAGATAGCAAACCAACTTTCAAATAAAATTTCTTTCCCAGGCAAATTTCTCAGTGGGATTCTTTAATTTTAATAAAATACT
>NW_015426030.1:0-1270 GCF_001527695.2 Protobothrops mucrosquamatus | reverse complement strand
ACACGACAGATCCCATTTTGAATTATTCCTCCTTTTCTTCTGCTTCTTTCTGTAGCCTTAACAATGCGTGAATCATTTCTCCTTGAAATGTAGCAGGCTGAGTTGAAAAGAGAGGAATCCGATAGTTCCCAACTGTTGAAAAAAAAAAAAAAAAGGAGGTTTGGGGGATAAGCAGCCAGCAGTAAATCTTTTCCGGGGAAGCCTCTTCTTTTGCTTTCCGATAATTAATGACTATTCAGGCAATCAATTCAGCTTAGCAGAAATCCGTGACTTTATGGACCAATAAATGCCACATCACACTGGAAGAGCAATCAAGCACCGTCAATTGTTTATGAACTATTCATCTTGGTAAGTGCCTGAGTATAAACAAAATATCTTTTTTTCACGGAGGCGCCTGGAAAATATCCATCAATATGAGTTAAAATTGGGGTACAGATGTGCTTGGAAATCACTCGGCAGAGTGTTTTTATCTTTCCTGATGGCAAACTCAAAAAGAAGGGGGAAAAAAAAGCCTTCTCAGGATGATATTTGGAGAGTTGCCAGTCGTTGCATTTTAGATGAGTAGTTCTCATTCTCCTCCCCTTTTCCTTTCTTCTCCTTCTCCTTCCTCTCCTCCTCCTCCACCTCCTTCTTTGCTTTTTCCATCTTCTTGTCCCCCTCCTCCTCCTTCCCTTTCTTTTTCCCCTTCCCTTTCTCCTTCCTCTTCTCCTCCTCCCTCCCTCCCTCCCTCTTTCTTTCTTTCTTTCTTTCTTTCTTTCTTTCTTTCTTTCTTTCTTTCTCCATCTTTCTTTTTCTTTCTCCATCTTTCTCTTTCTCTTTCTTCCTCTTTCTCTCTCTCTCTGTCTCTCCCTTCCTTCCTTCCTTTTTTCCATCCATCGATCCATCGATCCATCTATCATCTATCATTAAGAGTACCAGCCTGATGGCACATAATCCATCAATATTCAATGTTTTCATAAAAGCTGATCAACCCAATTTTCTTTCTTTCCTTCCTTCTTTCCTTCCTTCCTTCCTTCGTTCCTTCCTTCCTCCCTCCCTCCCTCCCTCTTTCTTTCTTTCTTTCTTTCTTTTTTTCTCCATCTTTCTTTTTCTTTCTTTCTTTTTCTCTTTCTTCCCCCCTCTCTCTTTCTTCCTTCATTCCATCCATCGATCCATCTATCATCTATTATTAAGAGCCAGTACCAGCCTGATGGCACATAATCCATCAATATTCAATGTTTTCATAAAAGCAGATCAACTCAATTTTCTTTCCTTCCTTGCTTCCTTCCTT
>NW_015426029.1:0-1270 GCF_001527695.2 Protobothrops mucrosquamatus | reverse complement strand
TGGGATTGAGAGATACTCAGGCTTGGTTTCTAACCAATTCACTGAGTTTAAGAAAATGAAATTGTAATGGGAACTGGACAACAGATGGCACTCTTACAACAGACAGGAAAGAAAAGTAAGAATTGATGGGCACTGAAATATTCATCTACCAATCTCTTTTGGGAAGTAACCTTATATTGTTTTTATTACAGAGATTTTTCAGTTTTTTTAATTCTGATATTTTGCATATTTGTAACCTTTTGTTTTGATTGTCCTTACAAACATGTTATAAGGACACGTTATGACACATTGAAGGACACATTAAATCCTTGTTGCATTTGTCATTTCAAATAGCACAAGGAGCTGCATTCTGTCCTGTTTGTCGTCCCTAAACCAGCACTCTATTTACTCCTTCCAAATGATTTCATTTGATTCCAGAGATGCAAATATTTCCATAATATTTGGCAAACAGTTTTGAAAAATCTCCATCATTCTTTGAACATTTCCCTCTTCTTTTTATAAATTGAGTTTGTGCCCCTCCATCTGTTCATTGGAAGCGCTGCCTAGCATTTTTGCAAATATTGCTGAAGGGGAAGTAAAGGACTATTTTTAGTCCTGTACAACTTAGTATTGCATTATCTACACATTAAATTAAGTGTCCTCTTGCATGTGAAAACAACTCTCCAGTATGCAAATATAGCTGATGTCAGGGGTCCCCAACCCCCAGTCTATGGACCGCACTGGGTTGTGGCATGCCAGAAACTGGGCCGCACAAACAAGAGAAGCGCCATCTGCAGGATGCAGGCTGTGCATGAAATCACGCCCCCTCTGGGTCCACGGAAAAACCTCTCTCCATGGAACCGGTCCCTGGTGCCCAAAAGATTGGGGGCCACTGCTGTATATTTATGCAACATATCTTTGTTCATTGATACACTTACATGCCCACCATCAACAAATTTATTTATTTATTTATTTATTATTAAATTTATATCCCGCCCTTCTCCTTACGGACTCAGGGTGGCTAACAATCAGATAAAAACACACAAGTAACATTACAAATTTAAAATTAATTAAAAAGGAAATATTTAAATATAATCTAATTAAAATATAATTAAAACCCCTCTAAAAGTTTCCCCTAGGCCAGTCCCGCAAGCTGGAATAACCATGTCTTAAGGGCGCGGCGGAAGGAAGGGAGATCAGGGATCACCCTGATCTCTGGGGGCAGTTCATTCCAGAGGGTGGGAGCTCCCACAGAGAAGGCCCTCCCCCTTGGGGTCGCCAGCCGGCACTG
>NW_015426028.1:0-1270 GCF_001527695.2 Protobothrops mucrosquamatus | reverse complement strand
GGAGATCAGAAACAGGACCGATTGAAGTATTGCTTCACAGTGCAGAAATCAGAATATGTTACATTAATGCTCATGAATAAAGTGCCAAACTTCTGAATATTTTCAAATGCTCACAAGAATTAACAGTATAGTTTTTTTAAAAATGTTTTAAAGTTAGAGACATTTTTTACCCAATGAAAGGGAGGGGAGAAACTAGAGCTTTCCTTCCTTCCTTCCTTCCTTCCTTCCTTCCTTCCTTCCTTCCTTCCTTCCTTCCTTCCTTCCTTCCTTCCTTCCTTCCTCTTTCTCTCTCTTTGTCCCCTTTTTAGGTAACACTTATTAAAGATGCTAAAAAAGAATATAAAAACTGAAATTTGCATTCGCTGTGGAATGCGTTCCGTTCTAAATTGGAGAAAATAATAATAGTTTCATCTCACAGCCAGAGCAAGTAGTTAGATAAAATCACACTTGGTATGACTATGAGATGCTTTGATTCAAAGATATAGTTCAAAGGCCATTTAAATTGAATAGTCACATTGATTTGACATACCCAAATCAGGAGCCTTTCAATGGGCCCAGCAAGTTTTTTGTTTTTTTGTTTTACTTTATTTAAATTGAATATTGGAATTGGAATTGACAGTTAGAATTGATATTTCGGCTGAATTAATTCTGAAAACAAATCACACATTCAAATGGAATCATCACTTCGGGCTGCATCTTGCCTCATTTGCACATTCCTATTTAATCAGGCACAAAGTGTTCCAAAATGCGAAATAACAGTTTATGGAGTCTGTGCTTTGCTCTGACCAGGGCAGTGTTGTCTAATCCAACCTTTCTGAGGGAGTTATATAGTGACAAATCTAAGCATTCATCTAACCAGGAAGTTACCAGCTATTGATTCTGCAGAAAATAGCTGCCTATTTAACAAGCTTAAGCATGACTACTTTAATGACTTTAAAAGACATTTCAGCTTGATACATTGGCAGAGTTTTCAGCAGGATCAGATTCAAATAAAAGCAGCAATTTTGGGGAGGAGGGGGTAAGAGTGAAGAAGAGAAATTAGTCTAAGATATTATTAATTTTAAAAAGCATCATTCTCCTACATATTCAGAGTGGGAAATAAGGCCAAATAGAAGATGGGGGAAGGAGCTTGTTTGTTTTCCTACATAAAAATTTGTTCCAATTTTGCATTTCTATACTCTGTGCTCTGTGCTCTGTGCTTGTGTGTGTGTGTGTGTGTGTGTGTGTGTGTGTGTGTGTGAGAGAGAGAGAGAGAGAGAGAGAGAGAGAG
>NW_015426027.1:0-1270 GCF_001527695.2 Protobothrops mucrosquamatus | reverse complement strand
CGATCGACCATTTCATGGGGGTCGCCAAGCAAGGCTGTCCGCCATTTTTTTTGTCCGCCATTTTTTTCCCCTTTTCCGGCGGGTGCCTTACCTCCCTTGGGCTGGGCCAGCTGGTGGTCGGCCTGCTCCGTCTCTGCCGCTTGCCAGCTACGCCTCGGCCGGCGCAGGGGGCGGAACCACGCATGCGCGGCGCTCCCGGACAGGGAAAGTCCTCGACTTACAACCGGTTGGGTAGTCCTTGACTTACGACCGGTTTAGTCCTCGACTTACGACCGGTTTAGTCCTCGACTTACGACCGGTTTAGTCCTCGACTTACGACCGGTTGGGGTCGCGGCATTAAAAAGGTTGAGAACCACTGCCATAGGATATTGTCATGGTCAGAAATCCAGGCCAGTTGCTGAGTGCCTAGATTTTGATCACATGACTGTGGGACATTGCAATGACTGGTCGTAACTACCAGTCATTCATTCAATAAGTTTGAATGATTGCTGAACAAACAGTCATCAAAAGAGGACACCTCTGTTATTTCAGCCTCTAATACTAAATTGGTCTTTATTTTTAAAAAAGTAATTTTTAATTAATGATGCTTATTTTAAAATATTGTCTTGGAAAATTTTAATAAACACTTTTTTAAAATCATGCACGATGCCAGATATATGCACTAATAATAGCTAAATATTTACTGACATGGAAAATCCCGTCTATACCACCTATTATTATAAAATAGCTTTTTAAATATAAATAAATCAAAGTGAGATTATTTTCCAAGAGCTGATTGTATGAGTTTCTAATTCATAAATAATTTGTACATGCACAAAATACAAAAAATGTACATGTTCACAAAGTGATATAAAATTGCAACTATTAAAAAGTAAATATACGCACTAGGATTAACTAAATATGCAAAATAATGTAGTACAATAGCTGTCATTTAATATCAACATAATTTATCAATATCTTGTAAAAAGAGGCATGTGTTTTTCTTAAATGTGCAACTTAAATATAAAATAATCTTGTATATAATCGTAATGGGCATGTACCTATTATATTAATTATCTTCAACTTTTTGTTTGAGGTCAGATAGCAAACCAATATGGCATGTACTTTGTTGTACTCTTTTGTTTCATTATTATGTATGTATTATGTTGGATTGTACAAGTATTCTGAAACCAGAAAAACACATGGCTTCTTTAAAAAGGCACTGTTTGAGGGAGACGGTCATGCTCAAGTCTGCTTCAAACACCTTTCCAGTTTCAATGCTGCAGTATCA
>NW_015426026.1:0-1270 GCF_001527695.2 Protobothrops mucrosquamatus | reverse complement strand
TTTGGCGCAGATATATATTTGCTTTACTCCTTTTTTTTAAAGAAAAAGCAGCTTACAGCCCAATATTAATTCACAGTTAGCTTTTCTGAAGCTGATTGAAGTCTGAGGGCTCACACACCCTCAGTTCTGTATAGCTGGCTGTAAAAACGCGAGCTTCACTTGTCTTAATTATAAAAAAATAAGATCCTAAAGAAAAAAAAAGATCATTTCTCTTTCGCTATACTTAGAGAATCTCTAAGTATAGCTGAAACATCTGCCTCCCGATAAAATCAAAATTAAAAGACATGCATGCACGCTGTGCGTATAATTACGGCGTACGTAGATTATGAATCCAACATATTCCCAAAATATGTCCACAAAGCAATTTCTTTATAGATTGGGGCCAAATGACCACCATTTGCGGCACCTTTGAATTCAACCTTTGCTTCAAGGAGGCTGCTGCAACAGGAGACAAATTTATTTTATTTTATAGAGGTGATTAATCAAGGTGGCCAAGGCTTTAAAAAAAAAAAGTAGAAAAGATAAACATCTACCGTATTTCCCTGAAAATAAGCCCTAGTGTGATTTTTTTCAGGATGCTCATAATATAAGCCCCACCCCTAAATAAGTCCCAGTTAAGATCATCAGCCAGACGGATGCATTTAGTACCGTATTTCCCCAAATATAAGCCCTAATTGGAAAATAAGCCCTAATACAGGGGTCTTCAAGCTTGGCCCTTTTTATGACTTGTGGATTTCAACTCCCAGAATTCCTCAGCCAGCATGCCTGGTTGAGGAATTCTGGGAGTTGAAGTCCACAAGTCATAAAAGGGCCAAGTTTGAAGACCCCTGCCCTAATGCATCTTTTGGAACAAAAATAATTAATATAAGACCCCGTCTTATTTTCAGAGAAACATGTATATTAAAATCAAGAACTACCATGGATCAATACATTTTTGGCAATGGGAAAGGCTAAGATTTCACATTATGGCACTCCAGCTAGTTCTCCACCTAGGGCTACAATGGAGTCCCAAATTTCCATTGCTAATCTAGGCAGTTGTTTAAGTGGGTTTCAGCCCATATTTTTTTTATCAAAAATTTTATAAAATTTTACAATATAAATCCCCCCCTTCCCCTTCCCACCCTTCCACCCCCCTCCCTCCCCCCTCACTTCCCAGTGCCAATCACAGGGTTAACAATAACATAATCATACTCTAATTAACATTAATCAACTATTAAAATAACATATCTATAACCTCCTTTAACTCTCTTTTAAACAGTACAATTATTAA
>NW_015426025.1:0-1270 GCF_001527695.2 Protobothrops mucrosquamatus | reverse complement strand
TATTGTAGGGTCATGGTTCACATCTTCCAATCAACTTGGAAGATGTGATTTACTTCCGGTTTCTTTCTCCCGGGCTATCCTTATGCTCCTCCCTCTTTCCCAGTTGCTGGTTTAACTATATAAATACCAGACAGTTCTGCATATTGTCAAAGCAAGAATATACAGTATTTGCAGCGTTGACATCCGGCCCCCCTTACAAGAAGGACAGATCCTGTAAAGCAAACCAAAGCATATGTTAAGGGTCATCTTTCGGTTTGTTGGGGTGTTTCACATGAAACCTTTTCACCAATCTATTAGCCTTTACTTCACTGGATTTCACCCAGGTGGCTTCGGATAACGGGTATCCCTTCCATTGTATTAGATACTGTAATTTCCCTCTAAAAATTCTAGAGTCAAGAATACGCTTTACTTCATAGTGGGTCTCTCCCGCAACCACGAGGGGCCCAGGTGCCTTCTTTGGAGGAGGTCTTAAAGTGGAGCCCCGATATGGCTTCAACAAGCTACAATGGAAAACTGGGTGAATTTTCCCTAAGAGTTTAGGGAGTTTTAACTCTACTGTGACTGGGTTGATGATCCTTACTATGGGGAAAGGCCCCAAGAGGTTTGGTCCCAATTTCTTGCTGGGCAACTTGAGGCGTAGATATTTAGTTGACAAATAAACCTTTTCCCCAACTTGGAATGTTCTTTGGGGAGCCCTCTTTTTATCAGCCTGCTTTTTATAGGTTTCAAAAGTCTTTTTTAGAGCAGCTTTTGTGTTTCTCCAAACTTCTTCCCACCCCTTCACCCACTGGTCAAGTGTCTGGGTAGCGGAGGGCATCTGAGGATATTCAGGTATTGGGTTGAACTCTTTTCCTGTGGCCACTCTGAAAGGCGTGTAACCGGTGCTGCTGTGCACAGAATTATTGTACGCCACCTCCGCAAAAGGGAGAAGATCAGTCCAGTTCGTCTGTTCGTAAGAAACGTAGCACCTAAGATATTGCTCCACCATTTTGTTTGCGGCTTCCGCGGCCCCATTGGTGGCCGGATGAAAAGCAGATGATAAACCTTGAGATGATCCAATTAATGTAAGGCAAGTCCTCCAAAACTTCGCTGTGAACTGCACCCCCCTGTCCGAAATTATCCGCTTAGGGGCGCCATGCAGCCGGTAGATATGTTTCAGGAACAATTTGGCCAGTCGTTGGGCAGATGGGAGTCCTTTGCAGGCGATGAAATGAGCCTGCTTCGAGAACAGGTCTATTACAGTCCAGATGACAGTGTTTCCACTACTTTC
>NW_015426024.1:11040-12186 GCF_001527695.2 Protobothrops mucrosquamatus | reverse complement strand
CGCTTGCTGAAAAAGCCATGTCTTGAGGGTGCGGCGGAAGGTTAGGAGATCCGGAATCGTCCGGATCTCGGGGGGTAGCTCGTTCCAGAGGGTGGGGGCACCCACAGAGAAGGCCCTCCCCCTGGGGGTCGCCAGCCGACATTGCTTGGCCGACGGCACCCTGAGGAGGCCCGCTCTGTGGGAGCGTACCGGTCTGTGGAAGGGAATCTGTGGCAGAAGGCGGTCTCGGAGGTATCCAGGTCCTATGCCATGGAGCGCTTTAAAGGTGGTAACTAACACCTTAAAGCGTACCCGGAAGGCCACTGGCAGCCAGTGCAGCTCGCGCAGCAGCGGCGTTACATGGGAGCGATGCGTCGCTCCCAATACCGCCCGCGCGGCCGCATCCTGGACCAGTTGAAGCCTCCGGATGCTCCTCAAGGGGAGCCCCATGTATAGAGCATTACAGTAGTCCAGGCGGGAGGTGACGAGGGCATGAGTGACTGTGCGCAAAGCGTCCCGGTCCAGAAAAGGGCGCAACTGGTAAATCAGGCGAACCTGATAAAACGCCACCCTGGTCACGGCCGACAAATGATCTTCCAGTGTCAGCCGTGGATCCAGGAGGACACCCAAGTTGCGCGCCCTCTCTGAGGGAGCCAAAGTTTCGCCCCCTATAGACAGCGATGGAATCAGCTGACTATGCCGGGGCGCCGGCAACCACAGCCACTCGGTCTTGGAAGGGTTGAGTCTGAGTCTGTTCCTCCCCATCCAGACCTATGGCATGAACCCAACGATGCCGCGGAAGTGATGTCCCGGTGCCTGGAGGCCGTGCAAGTCTGGATGGGGAGGAACAGGCTTCGACTAAACCCGTCCAAGACCGAGTGGCTGTGGTTTCTGGCGTCACGACATAGCCAGTTGGCTCCATCCCTGGCTATCGGGGGCGAGACATTAGCCCCCGCGGAGAGGGCCCCCAACCTGGGCGTCCTCCTGGATACTCAGCTGTCTTTAGATGACCATATGACAGCCGTGGCCAGGGGGGCTTTTCATCAGGTTCGCCTGATACACCAGTTGCGCCCATTTCTGGATCGTGACGCTCTACGCAAGGTCACTCAAGCCCTCGTTGTTTCCCGCCTGGACTATTGCAACGCTCTCTACATGGGGCTCCCCTTG
>NW_015426024.1:0-1270 GCF_001527695.2 Protobothrops mucrosquamatus | reverse complement strand
GACCCCTATTTTGCACTTGTTTTTCTTGAGCTTTAAACCTGCTCTTCTGAATGCAGCAGCACAGCCCTCAATCTTTCTGCTAAATTTTGTATGGATTCTCCAGCAATGAGAACATCATCGAAATAAGGGCAGACTCCAGGAATGCCCCTTAGTGTGCTCTCCATGACGCTTTGGAATATGCCTGGTGCGACATTTACCCTAAATTGCAGTCTTTTAACTCTGAATGCACCCCTGTGCGTTACAATTGTCTGTGCCTCAAGCTGCTTTATCAACAGGTAACTGTTGATATGCCTGAGCCAAGTCAAGCTTTGCAAAAATCTTCCCTCCTTTAAGTGAAGCCAGAACGTGACTGACTACTGGGACGGGGTATGCGTGCTGTTGTAATGCCTTATTAATAGTGCACTTATAATCAGCACATATACGGATGTCCCCATTAGCCTTAAGAGGCGTGACTATTGGGGTTTCCCACGGACTTGAATCCACAGGCTCTAAAATGCCTTGTTGGATCAGCTTATCCAACTCAGCATCAATTTTTCCTTTTAAAGCAAAAGGCACTCTTCTAGCCTTTACCCTAATAGGCGTGATGTTAGGGTCAAGTCTCAATGAAACTGGAGGCCTCTTGTAGGATCCAAGCTGTGAACTAAACACATCTGCAAATTCCTTGCAGACTTCTGCTAGGCTTTGTGTTTGCAAGCTGTGTAATCCCGTGACTTGAATTCCCAAGGCCTCAAACCAATCGAGCCCTATAAGACTCGTTCTCTCCGCCCCCCACAACCAACACATCTAGGGGAACCTCAAAACTCTTGTGTTGCACTGTAAGGGTGGCCTCCCCCTTTACACACACCTTAGAGTTTTGGAAGTCTGTCAAAACTATATTGGAAGGCCTCAGTTTTGTCTGAAACCCACTGCTATTGCAGATCTTCCTGAATGTATGAAGGGAAATAATTGAAAGAGCGGCCCCAGTGTCCAGCTCCATAACTAAAGGAATTCCTTGCAGTCTCACCTTAAGAGACAACTTCTTTTTGAGCGGTTTGTGTGTGCCTGTTCTACAAACACTTCTGCGTGACGCGAACAAGCCCACCCTGTTTTGGCTGGGGACCTTGGTACCTTTCAGGTGCAATTCTTCTCGATGTTGTACCTTCTTTTATCCTAGGCAAACGGCTGCCATGTGGCCTTGTCTTCCACACGCTCTGCAGACGGCTGAACGAAACTTGCAGTCGGCCCTCTTGTGGCAACCTCCACACCCGAAGCACTTGAGCCCTGTTGAAGC
>NW_015426023.1:0-1270 GCF_001527695.2 Protobothrops mucrosquamatus | reverse complement strand
GTAAACAATTGAGGAATAGAGGGAAAGGTAGAAATATCCAAAAAAGTTAAATAAAACCTGAGTCTGGAGAGCAGAGAAACAACACGCCTTGTCTGGGTAAGACTAAGTCTGAACTGGGCATGTGCGGCCAGGCAGGAGGCGTGGCTATCGCAGACTTAGTCTTATTGGGTACAAGGGACTTCAGGAAACCCAATCAAGTAGATTATCCATCCCTCATGCTGGAGAACAAATCATTTAAATTTACGGAAACAGAGAGATGGTTAGCCAACATAAAAGAAAATGCAACTGAAACTAATATAACTAAACAAAACAGTCACATTTATAATATGTGTATATCTTTTAAGTTCATAAATCCCAAAACGTTTCTTGAAAAATAAAAAGAAATAGAAGCTTATGACTGCACCTAAAGAGACTCTGGATCACATTTAATAATTAGAAAACCATAATTATCAACTGTATTAATTTTTTCTTATATGAAATGATATCTAATGAAATCTCTTCTGCATTTCAGCTAAAAAGAAACACAACATGATTGTTTTCTTTTACTTTCCCTCTATAAGCTTCCTTCTGAACTGGTAGCAATGGATACACAATATTGTTGTGTTACTGAAAGAATGCATAAAAATATACAAAGTCCATATGACTAATGAAATCATTTACACTCAGGACAAAACATCCATAGCAATTTTAGCACTAGACAAAGTTTACAGTAACTGAATCTATGCCTATCATTTTGTGTAACAACTCAAAAGTAGAAGCATCCAAAATTTCCTTATATTGTATTTACTGCTATAAATAAGCAAATAAATTAAGTTAATTCCACAAACAGGGAGCAAAAAGAGAAGAGAAAGGAAAAGCATAAAAAGCTTTTTTCCCCTTGATTCCTCCTAGGGAAAAGAAGGGCTCCAAATAAATAAAATATTGTGTTGAAATGTAATAATAATAATAATAATAATAATAATAATAATAATAATAATAACAACAACAACAACAACAACAACAAAAGTTGGAAGGGACCTTGGAGGTCACCTAGTCCAGCCCCTGCTCAGGCAGGAAATCCTAAACCATTTAAGACAAATGGCTGTCCAGTCTCTTCTTAAAAACTTCCAGTGTTGGAGCATTCACCGCTTCTGGAGGCAGGTTGTTCCACTGGTTAATTGTTCTAACTGTCAGGAAGTTTCTCCTTAGTTCTAGGTTGCTTCTCTCCTTGATTAGTTTCCATCCGTTGCTTCTTGTCCTGCCTTCAGGCGCTTTGGAGAATAGCTTGACT
>NW_015426022.1:0-1270 GCF_001527695.2 Protobothrops mucrosquamatus | reverse complement strand
CTGCCCCCTGCGCCGGCCGAGGCGTAGCTGGCAAGCGGCAGAGACGGAGCAGGCCGACCACCAGCTGGCCCAGCTCAAGGGAGGTAAGGCACCCGCCGGAAAAGGGGAAAAAAATGGCGGACAGCCTTGCTTGGCGACCCCCGTGAAATGGTCGATCGACCCCAAATGGGGTCGCGACCCATAGGTTGAGAACCGCTGTTCTAAATCATTAGTGACTCATCCATAAACTCCAGAAACTGTGAATATGTCCAACAGATGTCCTGAAAGAACATGGAAAAATTCTGGAAACACTTTTCTTGCGATGGTCAAAACAAAAAACAAAACAAAAGGAAAGGTAGGAATTCCACCCTTAACATACGTTCTGACGATACTTTTATTATTGGAACATTCCCAGTAATTTACTGTGTAGGTACGGAGCCCATGAGCGTGAACCATGACCATAAAGATAACAAAGGAACTAACACTACAGAGACACCATGAAATCAGTCCCTTCAGAAAACTAAACTCATCACAAAGAGCTGTATTTACCTGGGCACTTATTTCTTCTCTGCGCAGAAGTCGGATGGCCAGTCTCAACAGTCCCACTACTGCTCTTTCCACTAGACAACAGTATTCCATAGCATTAACACATAAATGGTAAAGATGATCTCGCATTGCCTGCCAAACGAAAGTCACACGATCCCTATAGAGAAAGGGAAAGAAAAAGAGTATTGTGGGGGAAAGATAAACCAAAACACAGGCTTTATTCTAGGCAGTTGATAGTTGGAATGTGTGATCAATGTATGTGAATAGTTTACTAAGAGCCAATTTGGTTAAGATGCTGCCCTTAATTAGGAGACTGTAATTTCTGGTCTTCCATTAAAGCATGGAAGCCAGCTGTGTGATTTTGGGACAGCCACTCTTAGCCCAACTCAGAAGTTGCTGCTGCAGAAGAAATAGGAGGGAGCATTATGTACACTGCCTTGAGTTGTTCAAAATAAAGGCAAGTTACAAATCAAATAAATAATTTAGCCAAAATTAGGGCCAACTAATCAATGCCAGCCAGCAATAATTCTGCTGACAGAAAAATAAATATTTGTCTCATCCATCCAATGTTAACATCAAACTGGTATTGTCACCAAAGAAGTGTCAGTCTGTACCTCAGGGTTAGTGGATGATTTGGTATTGCAGCTGAAAATAAGATGTTTGGTTCAAATTTTAATCATAGCATTCTGAATGCCAGAAGATAATGATTAAAATCACTAGCTATATTCAATGCCAGGTTGTTGTA
>NW_015426021.1:0-1270 GCF_001527695.2 Protobothrops mucrosquamatus | reverse complement strand
CAACAAGGCATTCCCGGGGATCAGAAGAAGGCCTTATTCCTTGCGAACTGCGGGGACGAGGTCTACCACGTGGCCCGCTCCTTGGTCGCTCCAGCCAGCATCGAGGACACTCCTTGGGCAGATATCCAACGTCTGCTGGCTGGTCAGTACGGGATCTCCAAAGGGTTCCTAGTCGCAAGGAACCGCTTCTACAACCGACAACGGGCGGGCGAACCCATCAGAAAGTACCTCGGAGAGCTCCGATCGATCGCAGCCCGTTGCGAGTTCGTCGCCCTGGAAAATATGCTGCGGGATCGACTCGTCATGGGGATGAGGGACGAGCACGTGAAGAAGCGACTCATCGTGCATCGAAGTCTCACCCTCAGCGAAACCCTAGATGAGGCCCTCGCCGCAGAAGAGTCCGAATCCACGGCCACCGAGATGAGATGGGGTGACATCCATCGCACCCATCGCGAGCCAACCCCCGATCCGGAGGCCACCGAATCGGATGAGCCCGGCGAGGAAGAGACCGTCCATCGCACCTTTACCAGCCAGAAGCAGCGAGCATGGCGAGACGAGCGGGACGACCTCGAGTGTCCAGGGTGTTTGGGGAACCACACACGAGCAAACTGTCGGTTCCTAGACACCACGTGCAGCCTCTGCCTGAGGCGAGGACACATCACAAAAGCATGCCGAGCCTCGCGCCCAAATTCCAGGAAACAGCGTTCGCCCCCACGGAGGCACACGTCTCCACCACGACGATCCCCACCGCGCCGCTAACCGCCACGCCGCTCACCGCCCCATAAACCACGTGAGAACAAATGGAAGGGGTCAGCCCGACCCAAAGGGAGGCGCGACCAGAGAAGGGGCTACGACGACGACCAGGACGAGCGTAAGGTGCATCACATGGTTGTCAGCCACACCAACTCGACTGGCGCGGAAACGTTTTTCGCAACGGTCATGATCGGGAGGCAACCATGTAAGATGGAGGTGGATACGGGATCCATCTGTTCCATCATGTCATGGGACAAGCTCAAAAGACTGCTGCCGGAGCTGTCCCACACCGCCCTGGAGAAACCAACGGGACGGCTTGTAGACTTCAACGGCCACAATCTTCGCGTGCTAGGTCGAGCACGGGTGGACATCTCGTTCCGGGGTCACAAAGCTCGCCTGCCGCTAACCGTTGTGGAGTGCCATCGACCCACCTTGCTCGGCGTCGAGTGGCTCAAACCTCTGGGCCTGGGATTCACCGGCCTACACAGAATCCACAAGGAGGAGTTCGAGCAGCTGT
>NW_015426020.1:0-1270 GCF_001527695.2 Protobothrops mucrosquamatus | reverse complement strand
TCTGGAGGCAGGTTGTTCCCATTTTCTCCCTTTTATAGCTGAGCTCACAAAGTGTGTGCACAGACTGCCTTTGAGGCACAGGGAATATACTGGTCTACCCTAATTGACTTTATTTATTTAGTGGATTGATATGGCCACACATCTCACATAGATGATTCCAATGCCATTTTCTTCTATAAATCCAGATGATTAATAGCTGGGCCAGCAGTTTGTTTTCTTGGGAAGATGTATTTAGTGAAGGACTCATGAGGTTCAAGCTCTGTTTCAGCATGAAGGTGACCAATGGTCACCCTAAATACATAGAGAAATACTGGACACATCTGAATTGAGAAGGCTGTTGATGACAGTTTAAAGGTCCACCTAACAGCAAACCTAGCAGTGAGACAGCTAAAACTCTTCATATTTGTGGTGTTTCTTTCCACAGAAAACATCAAAAGAAAACTGCATAAGAAAAAAGAATAAGTAAATTGTTATAAGCAGTAACTGTTCTCCAGGTATTAATTTCCTTTGGGTCAAAAAAAACCCCTCACAAAGTGGAACAGTTTTGCTCCCTAAATCATTTCACCCTACCAGCAAAGCAACTAGGCATGAACTTTGAACCTTATGCCTTATCTGCAAAGCAGTTTCTCAGGGGAATTTCTGTCAGCTATAATTGGCTCACTGGAGTGTGATCAGGACACCTGGTTCTGACTCTGAGGAAAAGAGGAAGCTTGGGATTCACAGAGGATAAAGATATAAAAGGAAGTTCTCAGGGCAAAATCATGTTCTGTTATGCCAGGGACTATCTTCTTCACAGATCATCAAGGTGTACTAAACAGAACTGGAAGTTTTTAAGAAGAGACTGGACAACCATTTGTCTGAAATGGTGTAGGGTTTCCTGCCTGAGCAGGAGGTTGGACTAGAAGACCTCCAAGGTCCCTTCCAACTCTGTTATTCTAAATATTCTAGATGTGCAAGTGTAAAGGAACATCTCAGTCCAAGTCAGAAGCTCCAGGGAAGCTTAGAAAGAAGCCTAATGTAGACATTGTGGATCTCAACAAACTTCTACCACACATCAGTTGAAGGCAATTTTTTGGCTGGCTTTAATGCAGCAGGTTAAAACTACTCTCAGCAAAGAAAACTCATTTGCATCCACAATCTGGAGGAAGATATGTTTGCGGCAGCTGAAATGACCTTATTGTCGTTGAAGACACAGATCTACTCAGAGAAAAATCTCTCAAGAATCCTTCATGCAGAAAGAAAATATTGAAATTATTATCTGAAGTGATCA
>NW_015426019.1:0-1270 GCF_001527695.2 Protobothrops mucrosquamatus | reverse complement strand
AATCCTGCCTTAGGCACAAAGACAGCTGGGTGACCTTGAGCCAATCACTGTCTCTCAGCCCTAGGAAGGAGGCAGTGGCAAATCACTTCTAATATCAGGCCATGAAAACTACAGTTGCCAGGAGTCAAGATGGACTCAAAGGCAGAAAATTAACAACAGCAATAACAACAACCAAACATCTGAATAATGGTAAAAAAAATATCCCTTCTATATTTATATTCCAGCTGCTCTTTCAAGTGTCATCATTCAGCAATTGCCAAATCATTTCTTTTATCTAACAAATTTGGTGCAAGGGCTTTGTTTGCCAAAGTCTAAATTTTGAGCTACAAGGCCATTTCAGCATTTTATCGAATTTCACAAGGTAGAGCCAAACGTCTTTTGTATTTGCTGTTGGTCTGCTTTTGCTGAATGCAGAACACATACCCAGAATATGGAAACAATACTCCATCTTACTTTTCTTCCTTTCAGTACAAGACAACCAACCAAACAACAAAGGAAACAACTCCATTTTCAATTCACAGTATGTTATCCTCACTCTCTCTCTTTTCTTAAAAAAAAACAAAACTTTGGGTTACCAGCACAGTCTTAACTCTGCCTCTTCAGAAGAAGGCCTTTGTGGTCAGTGAGAGAAGTGTTGCATAAAATTGCAGCTTTAAGACATATAAAAAAAAACAGCATGTTATTTAAATTTTCATAGCTCTTGGAATTTGTTTTTTTTGTTGGAAAAGATTATCTTAGCAGGAATGAAAATGAATACATTACCTAGAATGCTTTTCTTGTCCCAGACAGTACCTAGAGTATAACGAAAAATGATGTCCTTTTGGTACAGTGGCAAAAATAAATTCATATGTCAAGGCTAAAAATAAAAAAGTTAAAATGCTAACAGGATTGAAAGAAATAGGAGGTTTGCAGTACCTAATCTGAAATTATATAGGTAGCCCTAGAGTTACAACCACAATTGACTCCAACATTTATGTTGTTAAGTGAAACATTTGTTAAGTGAGTTGCCCTATTTTACCACTTTTCTTGGCAGAGTTGTTAAGTGAGTCATTGCATTTGTTAAGTTAGTGGATAATAATAATAATAATAATAATAATAATAATAATAATAATAATAATAATAATAATAATAATAATAATAATAATAATAATTTAATTTGTACCCCGCCCTTCTCCTCACCGGACTCAGGGCGGCTAACAGCCTTATAAAACCACAATACAATAAATATCCATTAAAACCAAATTAAAAGAAAATATTTGAAAAGGCCAAT
>NW_015426018.1:0-1270 GCF_001527695.2 Protobothrops mucrosquamatus | reverse complement strand
TATATTATTTTTAGTAATAATGTTTAATTATATTATTATTAATTATATTATTATTTTGCTGGTAAAGTGTTAAGATTTATCTATTTTGTAGAGTTAAAGTATGTTTGGATGGGATTTGATTGTAGTATATCTGGGTAATGTTATTTAATTTATGATTTTGTTTTTATAACCCTGTAACCAGCTCTGGGAAGTGAAGGGGTGGAGGGGTGGGAGGGAAGTGGGATATGGTATGGAAAATTATTTAAAACTTTTAATAAAAAAAAAAAAGAATATACCCAAATAGATAAGACGTGTACTTTGAAATATTAGACATTGTTATGAGATGAGATAAAGAAAACTTTGGTTATTTATAACTTAGAAGTATAAATATTAATAGTTAAATTTGAACATTGATTTGCTTATAAAGGTTAAATGTAAAGGTAAATTAGATATAATATATAAAATCAATCGATGAATGTAATAAATATTTTTTTACCTAGCAGTAATAATAAGAATTATTAGCTTAAATATGAGATAGTAGATATTAAGAGAAAAAGACAGGAAGTATTAAATGTTGAAATAGGAGGAATTTTGGTTACTAAACTTAAGATATATGGAAATTACCAGAAAATAAGTTTATATTGTATTACTAATTAGTTGATGTAAGATGGTAAGAACTCAAATAGATAAGACGTGTATTGTGAACATAAGATCTTGTGATGAATTGTGATAAAGGGAATTGGGGTTATTTAAAATTTGGAAATTATAAATATCAAACGTGAAATATAAATATTAAAGGGAAACCAAAAATTGGGAAAAATTAATCAGGACATTGATTGTCTAAAAAGATTGAATGTTAAAACAACTAGGATATGTATAAACTAAAAATTATTGATAAATGCAAGAAAGTTATTTTTTATTTAATTGATATAATAAGAATTGTACTAATTTAAAGATGAGACAGTAAATACTAAGGGGAAAAGAGGGGAAACACTTAATGTAATAGTTTGAGATCTGTACTAAAGGTATTTGTATGTTATGGAATTATTATTTTTTTTATTAAAAATTTTATAAAATTTTACAATATAAATCCCCCCCTTCCCCTTCCCACCCTTCCACCCCCCCTCCCTCCCCCCTCACTTCCCAGTGCCAATCACAGGGTTAACAATAACATAATCATACTCTAATTAACATTAATCAACTATTAAAATAACATATCTATAACCTCCTTTAACTCTCTTTTAAACAGTACAATTATTAAAAACAATAATAATAACAACACTTTAATAAT
>NW_015426017.1:0-1270 GCF_001527695.2 Protobothrops mucrosquamatus | reverse complement strand
TTTAATGATTTTAAAGTTTCAGGGGATTTTTAAGGGTAATTTTAATTGATCGGCCTGTTTAAATATTTCTTTTTAATTCGGCTTTTAATTATTGTATTTGTATTGTAGTTTTTATGAGGCTGTTAGCCGCCCTGAGTCCCATGAGGAGAAGGGCGGGGTATAAATTAAATTATAAATAAATAAATAAATAAATAAATTCACAGATGGACCTGATCTTTTGCATCTGACAGTAATATCTTTATTGAGCCAAGTAAATTTTCTACTAATTCTCAGCATATTCACCATACACTGTAATTAAAATCACAACTGGATTTCTGTACTGTATCTTGATATAAATTGCTTTTTGCCAGAAGATTTGTGAGATTCACAAGCTGGGGAATCTCAAAGAATAATTTTGTACAAAAAAACTGTACCTCCATCATGGAACTTTCCAGAATGTTATATTTTTCCTTTCAGCTTCTGCCTCATTTAGAACTTTGTGGATCGTGTCCTGTTCCAGAAGATTTATTTCCAGTAAATTACTATAATTCCCCCCAAAAGCTGGATCAGTAGAAACCAGAGCACACCATTCCTAGATCTTTGTATTAATGTCTGGCTGGAGAAATCTGGAAGTTGAAGTTCACTCAACTTAAATGTCTATTGTTGTTGTTGTTAATTGCGAAGTCGTGTCCGACCCATCGCGACCCCATGGACCACGTTCCTCCAGGTCTTCCTGTCCTCTACCATCTTCTGGAGTCCATTTAAGTTCACGCCTACTGCTTCAGTGACTCCATCCAGCCACCTCATTCTCTGTAGTTCCCTTCTTCTATTGCCCTCAATCTTTCCCAGCATTAGGCTCTTCTCCAGTGAGTCCTTCCTTCTCATTAGGTGGCCAAAGTATTTGAGTTTCAACTTCAGGATCTGGCCTTCTAAAGAGCAGTCGGGGTTGATCTCTTCTAGGACTGACTGGTTTGAATGCCTTGCAGTCCAGGGGACTCGGAGGAGTCTTCTCCAGCACCAGAGTTCAAAGGCCTCAATTCTTTGGCGCTCAGCCTTTCTTATGGTCCAGCTTTCACAGCCATACATTGCAAATGGGAAAACCATGGCCTTGACTATACGCACTTTTGTTGGCAGGGTGATGTCTCTGCTTTTTAGTATGCTGTCTAGATTTGCCATAGCTTTCCTCCCCAGGAGCAAGCGTCTTTTAATTTCTTGGCTGCAGTCCCCATCTGAGGTGATCTTGGAGCCCAGGAAAATAAAATCTGTCACTACCTCCATTTCTTCCCCATCT
>NW_015426016.1:0-1270 GCF_001527695.2 Protobothrops mucrosquamatus | reverse complement strand
TGCCTTCAGGCGCTTTGGAGAATAGCTTGACTCCCTCTTCTTTGTGGCAGCCCCTGAGATATTGGAACACTGCTATCATGTCCCCCCTCGTCCTTCTCTTCATTAAACTAGACATACCCAATTCCAGCAGCCGTTCCTTATATGCTTTAGCCTCCAGTCCCCTAATCATCTTTGTTGCTCTTCTCTGTACTCTTTCTAGTGTCTCAACATCTTTTTTACATCGCGGTGACCAAAACTGGATGCGGTATTCCAACTGTGGCCTTACCAAGGCATTGTAAAGTGGTATTAACACTTCACGTGATCTTAATGGATTGATACCCATTAAGCCTTGCCTTGTTTTAATCATGATTCCTGAACTTAATTCACACAGTACAATTAAGCCATAATATAACAGTGGGCAATCTTTTGTTGCCTGAAGTATTTAGAGGAGGCTGAGTGTAATTATCAGAAGAAAGAGGAAGCAGATGATGATCCCTCTGATTAAAAGAAGTTGCCTGCATGGTGTAAATTAATTGACGGTGGAAAATGAATGAAGCAAAATAATGCAACATTTTTTTTCTTGGATTTCCAGGGATAGTGGAAAATAATGATCATGCACAATATCAAGATTAATAGTGGAATGGGGAAAGAAAAGTTTAAAGGACTTCTGCCATAGTTCTGCTACTCATTATAAAACCTTAACATAGTACATGGCCCCTGCACATTTTAAAATCTCTTCTTTGCTTTCAGGATTAAGTGACCCATACTGCCTCCTAGGGATAGAAAGAAAAAACCAGGGCTCTTTAGCCCATGGTTCTCCTCATCAGGAGAACAAAAGGCGATCTAAGGGTGTGGTGAAGAACCTGCTGCCTGAGGACCAGACCCACCGCACACAAGTCATACATCAGACATTAAATCCAGTGTGGAATGAAACCTTCATTCTGTATGTCCCATCTCTTTAGCATATTTGATTTGTGTTGGCCTTAACAGAACATTGGACTTATTAGAAAATGAAACTTAAAGATAATTTTTAAAGCTGGAAAATGATGTAATACTATATCCAGGAAAAGCTCTTGATTGACTAGTGGGGGGAAAAATTAGGTGAGCGAGATGAACAGGTGGTTGTTTGAAGCTAAAGACCCAGGAAGAGTTTACCATAAGGCAAATAGCATCTGATAGCTTTTTTTATGGCCAAGGCCTGAGAGAGGTGAGGCCTTGGTGGGTTACAGTACAGATATTGGAAAGGTGTAATCACACTGTTAGACCTCTTCCTGTACAATAGCCATTGGTT
>NW_015426015.1:0-1270 GCF_001527695.2 Protobothrops mucrosquamatus | reverse complement strand
CCTCCCATCGGCCGGTACGCTCCCACAGAGTGGGTCTCCTCAGGGTGCCGTCAGCCAGACAGTGCCGGCTGGCGACCCCCAGGGGGAGGGCCTTCTCGGTGGGAGCTCCCACCCTATGGAACGAACTACCCCCAGAGATCAGGGTGATCCCGGATCTCCCTTCCTTCCGCTGCGCCCTCAAGACATGGCTATTTAAGCTGGCAGGACTGGCCTAAGGGGTATTTTTAGTTGGGTTTTAAAATAATTTTTAAAATAACAAAGGCCAAATTAATATTTCCTTTTAATTATGTTTTAATGGTAGTATTTTTGTACTTTTGTATTTGTTTTTATTAGGCTGTTAGCCGCCCTGAGTCCGCAAGGAGAAGGGCGGGGTAAAAATATAATAAATGAATGAATGAATAAATGAATGAATATGGCACTATCCAAAATTTGGCCAGCATAACCTCCCAGATTATTGGAGGCAATATGCTGACTCTGTAAACCGCTTAGAGAGGGCTGTAAAGCAGGGGTCCCCAACCCCTGGTCAGTGGACCAGTACCGGGCCGCAGCATGCCAGCAACCAGAACCGCACAAACAAGCAAAGCCCCATCTGCAAGATGCACACAAAACCACACATCTTCTGGTCCACGGAAAAACTATCTCCACGGAACGGGTCCCTGGTGCCCAAAAGGTTGGGGACCTCTGCTGTAAAGCACTATGAAGCGCTATATAATACTAAGTGCTATTGCTATTGATATCCAGCAAAAAGTAAAATAAATAAAAAATTAAAATAAAAAATTAATAAAAAATCATGAAACAAAAACTCAAAGGGCAGACTTGATGGACCACTAGATCTTTTTCTGCCATCAGTTTTCTATGTTTCTATAACATAGATTAACACCGTGGACAGCATGGTCATTACTGATAATTCTGGAAGTAGAAGTCCAATCATCTGGAGGCCAGCTAAGTTTAAGAAGCCAGCCATGGATGGTGTCTGTTAAAAGAAGTACAGTTTGTGATCTGCCAATTGAAACATAGCCCATCATTTCTATCACCTGTCCATCAAAAGCTTTGTAATAGGACTTTGTTGCCTAGCTAGGCTTGGAAAACCGAATAGATTTAAACACCTTGCAAGGTACCATATCTGGTGGTGGCTTAGTAGCTGACTCACTTTTTCCAGGAACTCTTGCATACCTTCCCACCTTAAATCCTCCCAACAAGTACATTAAATCTTGATGGGCGATTCAGATGTTTACAGCTGAAAACTATCTCCCAGATAGTGAAGATGTTA
>NW_015426014.1:0-1270 GCF_001527695.2 Protobothrops mucrosquamatus | reverse complement strand
TTTTAAATAAGATGCTCACTTAACAACTAATACTGCCAGGATTGCCCCACTAAGTGAAGTGGTCATCATGCTTTGTGACCATAAGATTATGCTTAGCAACAGAAATTCCAGTCCCAATTATTACTGTATTGCATCATTAAAAAGTTAAAACCAGCAGATTGGACACTGCTTAGAAGTCCAATCAATACACACACACAATTCCCATAAATATCTGTTTGTGATTTGATATATTAAATTCATACAAAATGCATTTAGCATACTTCTTAAATTAAGAGTATTAATTTAAGAAATATGTTACCTCTGTTTTCCAAAGTTCTTGCAACTGTATTTCTATAAAAAAATAAACTATAGGATTAGATTCTTCAAATACGCTTTCCAATGGTAAAAGTAATTTCAGAATTTCAATAACTGTCAATGGGTCAGATCTAAATTTGAAAATGTTTTACCATGCCAAGATAATTGAATGGATGTCTCTGTGGAAGTCAGTAAGAGTCAAGCTTATCTCAACAACTACTTTAGTTTTTCATAATCGGACATTACTGTAGATTATTCCATCATGTATATAAATGAAATTATCAATTCTTTTTTAATATATTTATTGTGATTTGTCAACAAAAATAAAATACAAAACAGAAAAAATAGAAAAACATAAATCCAATACTAACAACAACATGTTGGGTACAAAAAAATTGAAAAAAAGTGACCCAAATATCAAATAAGTTATAACATAAAATAAAAAATTCACTCCAGCTAGATGCTGAAAAGAAAATTAAAAAAAGTTCTAATAAATTCTCTAATAAATTCTCCTCTCCTTACATAATGGGTCTACAAATAGTTTTAAGCTTTCTGATTCTTATTTAACAAGAATATTATATTATATAAACAAATATTAGAGAGGAGGTGATCTCTATCTAATAATCATATTGACTCAACATCTTTTATATATATATATATATATATATATATATATATATATATATATATATATATATATATATATATGTTCAAAGTCAGTCAATAGACGTGAGCACCAGGGAATAAATAATTTAATAATAATAATTTAGAGATAAAAAGACATGATTACACAAAAAAGAAGGGGAGTAGAGGTTTTACCCGTGCTAAACCTCCAAGAAAGGACATCCCCTGCTATTACTTACACTGATACGGATCATGTGGGAAGGACAACTCCCAATAAGAACTCGGTGCTTGGAGTACATTCTAGTATAACCGGCCCAGTGACGAGATCGAAGAGTCGTGCACACGCCCTAAT
>NW_015426013.1:0-1270 GCF_001527695.2 Protobothrops mucrosquamatus | reverse complement strand
CTGCATTAACAGAGGGATAGAATCAAGATCACGTGAAGTATTAATACCACTTTACAATGCCTTGGTAAGGCCACACTTGGAATACTGCATCCAGTTTTGGTCACCACGATGTAAAAAAGATATTGAGACTCTAGAAAGAGTACAGAGAAGAGCAACAAAGATGATTAGGGGACTGGAGGCTAAAACATATAAGGAACGGCTGCTGGAATTGGGTATGTCTAGTTTAATGAAGAGAAGGACGAGGGGGGGACATATAGCAGTGTTGCAATATCTCAGGGGCTGCACAAAGAAGAGGGAGTCAAGCTATTTTCCAAAGCGCCTGAAGGCAGAACAAGGAGCAACGGGGGAAACTAACCAAAGAGAGAAGCAACCTAGAACTAAGGAGAAACTTCCTGACAGTTAGAACAATTAACCAGTGGAACAACCTGCCTCCAGAAGCGGTGAATGCGCCAACACAGGAAGTTTTAAAGAAGAAACTGGGCAGCCATTTGTCCGAAATGGTATAGGATTTCCTGCCTGAGCAGGGGCTTGGACTAGATGACCTCCAAGGTCACTTCCAACTTTATCATTATTAATAATATCTGTATGTAATTGATTTATTGTAACTCAGCCACCACTTTGTTTTTCAAAGATATAATTGTAATATTAGAAAATTAATAAAAAAAATTACAAAAAAAGGAGTCAAGCTATTCTCCAAAAAACCTGTAGACAGGACAAGAAGCAATGGATGGAAGCTAATCAAAGAGATGAGCAACCTAGAACTAAGGAGAAATTTTCTGACAGTTAGAACAATTAATCAGTGGAAAAACTTGTTTCCAGAAGTTGTGAATGCTCCAACCCTGGAAGTTTTTAAGAAGAGGCTGGACAACCATTTGTCTGAAATGGTATAGGGTTTCCTGTCTGAGCAGGGGGTTGGACTAGAACACCTCCAAGGTTTTTATTTTTATTATTATTATTTTTATTATTTTTATTATTTTATTTATTATTATTAATAATAATAATAAAAATATCACTAAAATCATATAATAATGCTAAATGTTTATGATCTTGTGAGGCTTCATTTTCCTACAGTTCAAGGATTTTCTTAAGTCTTCTCTCTCTGAGTTTGAGCCATGGGGGAAGACTATTAAGTGCCTTCTTCAGGAACCTTCTGCCAGAGTATTGGCTGAAACATTTCCAGAATAGCTTCAATGAAAGCTGCAGGATTACTTACTTCAAAGGCAACCAGCTTGGAGGCTTCTCCAGGTCTCTTGCCAAAATTGCTATGGGC
>NW_015426012.1:0-1270 GCF_001527695.2 Protobothrops mucrosquamatus | reverse complement strand
GCCTGGAAGTGGCCAGCACATGGCCCTCACCTACTTCACATATCTGGCTTGGTGGGCTCTAGGGGAGGGGATGCCATGAGCAGCGTGAGAGTCAATGTTACCTGCGCAATGCTGCCCAGCCCCAGCCTGCCTGGTTTCAGCAGGCAGCGGGGCGTTTTCCTCATAGCGCCAAGAGGCTGAACCGAGCAGCGCAAATCCAAAAAGAAGTGTGATGCCGCCCAGGCCCCAGCCTGCCCAGTTTCGGCAGGCAGCGGGACGCTCTCCTCACAGTGCCAAGAGGTTGAGCTGGGCAGTGCAAAGTTCGCCAGCTTTGCACCTTGCTGCCTGCTGAAACTGGGCAGACTGGGGGCTAGGCAGCATTGTACTTCTCATCAGATTCGCGCCACCCGGCTCAGCTCTTGGCATTATGAGGAGAGTGCCCCACTGCCTGCTCAAACCAGGCAAGCTGGGTGGCCTTGCATTTGTTTTGGGATTTGCGCTGTGAGGAGAGCGCCCCACTGCCTGCCAAAACCCCTCCCCCAGAGCCCATCAAGCCGGAAATGTAAAGTAGATGAGGGCCATTTGCTGGCCACTTCCAGGAATGAATTTCTTCATTCCTCACAAAGGGTGACACCTCCCCAGCATGCACCCAGGGGCGGGGCCAATGCGGCAGGGGCTGGTTCCTTGCTGTTTCCAGACGGTCTTGTGGAGCTAAGACTGAATGTGTTTCAGCATAGATGGCCACCACAAAATTTACATTGGCTCCCGGCCAGCCTGGGCCAGGGCCAAGGCAGCGGGAGCCGTTCCCTCACTGTTTCCAGGATGGCTTTGCGGGCCACATGAAACCACTTCACGGGCAGCCTCCGCAGATAGGATTAACCCATCTGTGAAAAAAATAAATTAAGCCAATAACTGAAGTTTAAGGCCATAGCTGAGTTTTGTTTTTTCCAACCCCAATCTCCAGTCTTAAATTTGTACGGGAAACACATTTGGCTACTTATATTATAAAATCACCCAAAGAAATTTTGATTGTAGCATTTCTGCTGAACTCATATTTAATATTGAACCAGTTGAGAGCCATATAATAATATGTGCTATAATTTTGCTTCAAATATTTTCAGGGATTGCAGGAATAAACCAACCAATTTTAAACTGGTAACGGGAATGAATTGCCATCATGTTTACATGTGCTATTTGAGATACATAGCCTAAATGGGATGTCTTTGTCCAGTATAATAAAAGCAAAGCTGAAAATACTTGGAAGTATTTTAGTGTGCATGGTTTGGTTACC